>NC_136489.1:159429735-159499735 GCF_053919585.1 Euprymna scolopes | reverse complement strand
TAAATAAACATCAGTTCACCACTTATATATCTATATATATATATATACGCACACAGACACAGACACAGACACACACACACACACACACATATATAAATGGTAGGCTCTCTCTATCATGCTAAAAAATTATTAACACCCGAAAGTATCCTGTACCTCTATAAGGCCACCATTCGCCCATGTATGGAGTATTGCTGTCATATTTGGGCTGGTGCATCTGCTACTAGTCTCTCGCTCCTATACAAGGTTCAAAAGAGAGTCGCCAATCTGATAGGCCCTGAACTGGCATCTAAACTTCAGGCCTCTGTCCCATCGACGAAATGTTGCATCCCTCGGCCTGTTCTACAAGTATTTTAATGGAGAATGCTCTGACGAACTGCCCCCATGACGTAAACACCCTCGACAAACCCGACAGACAGCTAAATCCCATCCCCACACAGTAGAGATCCCTAGATGTAAAAGATCTTTCTACTCTAGTAGTTTCTTCCCCAGAACCGCTAGACTTTGGAATTCCATTCCAGGTC
Source organism: Euprymna scolopes (assembly GCF_053919585.1). Taxonomy (NCBI): domain Eukaryota; kingdom Metazoa; phylum Mollusca; class Cephalopoda; order Sepiida; family Sepiolidae; genus Euprymna; species Euprymna scolopes. Next base: position 159,499,214 of record NC_136489.1, on the reverse strand, counting down.
CCTGCTTCCCGAACTGTACTGACGTGCAGAAGTTCAAGTGTAACGTGAACTTGCTGTCCAAATCCCCACATAGTACTCCAGTAGATGTTACCCCTGATAGTAGCCTCCTACACCAAAGTGGCAATGTGCCTTGTTTGGGGTGAAAATGTAAAAAAAAAAAAAAATTATTCTTTACGTAATTACTTTCATATCCTTATGATTGAAACAGTGGGCAAATCGTAGCACGATATGAAATCATTTACGTAAAGAACAAAAGAATAAAAAATATAACTTGCTCTCTTTGATTGAGTACTATCAATGACCTTCGTTGAAATCCAATTACTCTTCGTTTTTTGGACATCTCCCTACCTGGAATATTTTTTGTAAAATATCCCCCATTCCCATTAAAAACAAAACAAATTGTAATAGAAGAACCTACTTACACAAGCGGTAGCGATCTGTCTGACATGTTAGGTGCGGGAATCGGGGAAAGAAAAAAAAAAGTATTTGTATTTGAAGTTGGATGTTTTTTTTTGTTGTTGTGTGTGGCATTAATTTGCATATGTGTGGAATAGCTGCTTTAAGATGAACGAATTGAGGAGGAAGGGGAGTTACGTGGTTGACAGGGGAGGGAAAACATAAAAGCTGAGATTTGTTGGTATGGATTATGTTAATTTTCATAGCTTAACCTAAATGCTAATCCACACACACAAATATATATATATATATATATATTGTTATTGTTGTTATTTTTCAAGCGATACATACGGTTAATATTGGCGCCGCCTCGGAGCTCATTTTTTTATTTACTTAGAAAGTCGCCCTTTTTAATTTGGACGTATATAACATTTTTTATTTATTTATTATTTTTTAAAACAGTAATCTACGTACACACGTGTTTCAAGGTTTTTACCTCTCATCAGCGTAGTTTAACTGTTTCTAGGGATCGAACCTCAGACCATGTTTACCACAGTCCGGTGCCTTAACCGTTAGGCCATAATCCCTAGCTTAATTATACTGTTTATTTTTATCGCTTATAAATATATTACACATAGTATATTATTTTAATGTGGAGTGATAAAAAATAGAGCGTACATCTATATTATACAATTAGGAGTGGAGGAAGAATTAAATATTAAATTAGTATAGGGAATAGAAATGGATCATGATATTACTTAGTTTAATAATAATGTTGATAGATGGTAAAGTTGAGTTTGTTAAGTAAGGTAATTTATTGATTAGAAGAAGAAAAATTTTTTTTTAAAAATAATCATAATATTAAAAATGTATTTATAGTAATCCGACTCCAAATATTGATCTAAAAATAAAATGTATATGATGCAACTCGTGATTATTAATTGATTGATAAGTGGTTTCAAATGTATGAGCCAAATGGTTTAATTGTTAGAATGAATGTATAAATCAATATTATAGTTATAATAAGATATATCTATTAAAAATCCACTAAGATAAACTATATCTTCTCTTCTTCTATTCTTTCTTCTTCTATCTTCTATTCTTTCTTCTTCTTCTATCTTCTTCTATCTATTCTATATAAATAAAATGAACTCATTTTTTCCCGTCTGATTTTGACATTAATAGGATTAAAAATCAAGATATTTCATGCAAATATAATATGCACAAACGGCAGAACAATATCTGAGGTGTGTTATAGGCTTATTATTTCTCAAATTCCTCGATAATCTTAGATTTCTATACTTTTTCTGCTGAGAAGTCACGGCCAAAATCGGTTAAGATCAATGGAAGTGGTAAAATATTTTCTCTCTAATAAATTTCTCCTCCCCCTGCCACCACTTAACACCGTTTGGGGATCGTTCACAAAGAACAGTTGAGAAGAGAACACCGGTTTGGCTTCGTAGTTCTTTCATGTGAAGTTATTTAAAATCACTAAACTAATCTGCAGTGCTCTGTGGCGTAGTGGTTAGCGTGCTGGACAATTCACATTATATTTTCACGTTCGCGCCGACCTACCGTAGTCGTTTTTTTTTTTTCCTAAGCAACTGGAATGGACTTTTCTTGGTGGCCGAACTGTTAACGTTGCAGATGTTTTTTTTTTTTTCACACTTTATTTTCCTACTTTTACTCATGACTCCGGGTTTGATCCTTCCTACTTACCCACCATAACATTTTTTAAAACTCCCCCCCCCGTCCCAGAAACAAACACTCGGGCAACGCCGGGTACCCCCGCTAGTATATATATATATATATATATATATATATATATATATATATATATACATACATACATACATACATACATATATATATATATATATATATATATATATATATATATATATATATATATATATATATATATATATATATTACTCATTAAATTAACGTCTATAAATTCCTACAAAATTAAATACATAAATAAATAAAAAATAAATAAAAAAAATAAAAAATAAGATTTAATTAAGGTACATAGGAGAGGGGGTTTAAAGTATAAGGAAAACCTGGGTTGGAGGTGGTCTATAATTTTTAGGTCTAAACAATATTAATAAATCTTATTAATTTGAATTAAAATTAGAATTAGTTTTAACTTTAATATATATTTATTTAATTATAATTAAAATAACATGTTATCGGAGGTAGCAACTCTGAAGCATACTTATTAGAGAATTAGAATATATACAATGATAACAAAAATTATGCTTAAATTAGGAACAAGTTCGTAAAATGTTTATTAAAACTAGATTGTCGTATGTAGAATTGAGTTAAGTTTGTGAAATGTAAAAATTAAAAATATTATTTTCAATATAAATAATAAAGATGATACTGATATTGATAATAATATGAATAAATAAATAAATAAATAAATAAAAAATTAAAGTAAATGAAAATAACTAATTAATTTACAATTCAACATTAGCGGATATGAAGTATACCTTAATAAATTATAATTATGGATTGAAATAATCTGTAACACTAACGTTTTGTATTGGAAAAATTAGTGAATTAACTTATAATATAAATCGATTTAATTAAAAAAAATAATATTGAGTGAAAGACATTAAAATTATATTGAAAATAAAAATTAATTATTAGTTGAATTTGGAAGTCTATACGTTGTGAAAATAAAAATTAAAAAAATATAAGTAAAGTTAATTTCGTTAAATTTATTCCAAGTGGGATAACTCTGCCTCACTTTATTAATTTAATTTAATTATTTATAATTACGATATAAAAGAATTTTCAGATTATTTTTAAACTTAACAAAACGTAAGTATAGTTTTTGAATTGTATAATTATGATAAATGATGCTGAGAGAGAAATCCTTTTAAGTTTTCAACAGAGACGAAATGGACCAACCAACATCCCTCCTTCTTTTTGAGTTAGCCTTGTGCCTAAATTTTAATATGTGAAAGTGTAGTATCTGTTCCGATGCTACTCTTAAGGTAATTTGTCTCGGTCAATGGAGAGAAAACCCTCTATACTGAGACAATTATTATTTTTGGTCCCTACCAGAGTGTCCATTTTGCCTTTTTGGGGCGGAGGGGGAGCTGGTTCTCCCCCACATTAAAAACGACCTCTTGTCACATTTTGCTGTGATGGGAAAGCAAATAAATACTAATAGAAATGAGGGGTTTTAATATGAATATCAATACACACACAAAAAACAAAAAACAAAACAAAAAAACGAATTTATAGGAGTATAGAAGACAGATAGATAATTGTATAGTAATTGTATATATGTGTGTGTGGGTATACATATATATATATATAAATATATATATATATATATATATATATATATATATATATATATATATATATATATATATATATATATATTACTATAATTATGTTTAATACCTAATAATTGTGCCTATTTACTATGCCTCCCCACGGGACAGAGTTAGACACCAGGGTCGTTTTTTTAACGTGGAGAAAAGGTACAAAAATAAAAATTGTCTCAGTCGTGAAGGATTTCTCCGCCACCGAAAGAGAACAAGAAATAAAAGTGCAGCATCTGAAGAACAGATACTACACTTTGATCTTGTCCCGAAGGCCAAGTAAAAAAAAAAAAAAAATTATTTATAGTAATAATTAATACCTAATAATTGTAGTATTAATTATTACTATAAATAATTTTAATACCTACAGACTCTATACTGAGACAATTATTATTTTGGGTCCCTACCAGAGTGTCCCTTTTGCTCTTCTTTTGGGGGGAGCTGGTTCTCCCCCCCCCTACATTAGAAACGACCTCTTGTAACATTTTGCTGTCATGGGGAAGCAAATAAATACTAATAAACAGAAAAACATGGTTTTAATATGAATATTAATACAAAAAATATATATATAGGAGTATAGGCAGCCTTCCCGAATTGAAATAAGAAAACAAAAATGTGCTTTCATGACGACTGCCGTGGCATAAGAGTAATTTGCTTGTTTTTATTTATTTTTTTTTAAATTCAATTTTCACCCAAAACAAGACACAGTGCTACTTTGAAGTAGGGGGCTACTATCGGAGACATAAATTTCAGGGGCATTACGAAGGAAGATGAGTAGCAAGATGTCAGTTCATATTACACTTGAACTTCTGCATGTCAGTACAGTTGGGAAAGCAGAATCCCGGAAGGGAGTTCCAAACTCTAGCAGTTCTGAGGAAGAAACTATTGGAGTAAAAGGCTTTCTTACACCTAGGGATCTCTACTGTGAATGGGTGGGAATTAGCTGCTTTTCGGGTTTGACGGGGATAGTCACGTCGAGGGGCTACAAGTGCTTGTAGTTCGTCAGAGCATTCACCATTAAAGTACTTGTAGAACAGGCAGAGCGATGCAACATTTCGTCGGTGGGACAGAGGTTGAAGCTTATATGACAGTTCAGGAGCTATCATGTTGGCAACTCTCTTCTGAACCCTGTCCAGGAGTGAGAGACAAGCAGCAGTACTCCATACATGGGCGAATGGTGGCCTTATAAAGGTACAGAATACTTTCAGGCGTAAGTAGTTTTCTAACACGTTAGAGAGAGCCCACCTTCTTTGTAGCAGACTTGGCAATGCTCTCAATGTATTAATTCCAGTTCATGTTCCCTGTAAACGTTAGACCGAGGAGTTTAAAGGAAGTACTTTCAGGTAATGTGTTCTTGGCCATTGCTATAGGTGGTAGAGAAGGTTTCTTGTAGTTATTGAAGGAAACAAGCTTAGTCTTGGCAGCATTGAATGTGACCATCCATTTTTGTCCTCATTCCACTACAGATTCTTTTACGGCATATCAACCCTTCTAGAGTTATAATTCGAGTAATTTGTAAAACAGTTTTTACGCTTCCATTTTTTTATATCCTAAAATATTTATTCATGGTGTTTGGTTTGGCTGATTTGTATTACGACACATCAAATTTTTTCCGAGTTATTTAATGCCGAAACCAGTAATTAAAAAAAAAAAGGTTTACGCTTCAAGTTCTTTATATCTTTCCAATGTTTAATCATTGTGTTTGGTTTGATTGTCTTGTAGAGGAAAATTATTATTGGCTCACACGGAGCTTTCACACAAGTCAACAAACGATCTGATTGGAGACATGCGGTGTTCTCTGGAAGCTGAGTGGCAACAAGTCTCCCCAGAAGTCCAGCTCTCTCCTCCTCCTTCGATAGCATTTGCAAATAAATTTGCATTATCGCAACAGCCTCTTACCATTGATTTCTCGCTGGCAGTGGCCATTGGTTTATACTGGAATTTGAGTGGCACAAGGCCTCCTCTATTATTATTATTATTATTATTATTATTATTATTATTTTTTCATTTGCAAAACATTTTAAGTCGGGAAGCCAGTATCTTCAGGCAGCCTTTTCTGATATCACAATATACCTAGGAGGGAGGGGGGAAGTGTCTGATATTGCTTATCACAGTTGAAGTGATGCAGCGGCCGATTTTGAAATCTCAGTGTGAACACTTACAATATCTAGCAATAGCGAAGAGCTGTGATAAAGCGGAACAAGTGTCTGTGGATGACTAGTGTTAAATGTCGAAGGCGTGCAGAGAACTAAGACGTTCACATTGGCCGTGAACATTAGCACTCATCTCGTCATCTCACTTGTATAATCTCTACTCGGTTCAGCACTTGACGCATGCTTCATTAACTCGCGCACCATCTTATACTTCACGCCATGAAACATCATCTCGACAAATGCCTCTATTGATGGCGATGACTAACAGTTACTACCAAAAGTGTCGTGTCCGCACAAATAATTAACAGAACACGAAAGTAAAAATAAAATTATAAATATTTATTGATTTTAAACTTCCAGTAAGACTAAAATCTCTAGGTCACCGTCTCACAAGTGTGTTTTTACGTTTAAGAACATATATACACATTTAAGATGTGTTTTTACAGCAATCGAGACAAAGTAACACTTTTATTGTTAAATATTTAGATATTTACCAAGAATCGGAATCGGTAATTGTATCGGAATCGGAAATTTAGTACGGAATCGGTGATTGTATCGGAATCGGAAATTTAGTACGGAATCGGTGATTGTATCGGAGGCGGGAAATATATTGGAATCGTCGCATTACTTCTGGGAATACAGTTACAAGACTCAGCATTCCCATCTAGTCGTGGTTAATCACCTGAAGAAGGCCAGAGGATAAGTTGGCCGAAACATGATGAAACAACAATTATGAAGATGAGGATAACAGTCCGCAAAAAGAATGAATGCCCTAATTATGCAGCCTCATCTTTTAAGGATAAAAAAAAATAAATAAAAAAATTACCCCCCCCGAAAAAAAAAAGTTTAAGATTCTTTCCGAAATCTTATATCAGATATGGTTGATGGTGGATTCATACGACCGAATGAATAATGATTCGAAGATGGTGATACCTAGAATGCATTTTGTCTGCACAAATAATTAACAAGAACACGGAAAGTAAAGGTATAACAATAATATATTAGGAAGAAAAGTAATATACATATTTACATGTCTTCAGATATACTTCAGTTTGAGATATTCCGGCAGGTGGCGTGTTTCATGTCTTACTGGAGGCAGCATAAGCGTCTTGCCTAGTTGACGGTCGTTGTCGGACTCTCCCGGTATTGGTGATTGATACCTTTATATATCTCACTCACCCGCCTATGTTAATTAGTAGGCGTCTCCACAAGAAAAAGAAAATGCACGCATACGACTAAAACTAAAGCCATTTGCATCCGCAACATAAATTTGTCCTATATACTTATTATTTGAATATGAATAAACTAGCGGGGTGAGGCGAGGGAACCTGGTTTTGCTCGGCCGTCAAATACGCTTAAATATGATATTTTAATTTATCCGGATTTCGTATTCGTCTCGTCACTATTTACTAACTCAATATATCTCATCGTACATTAGCTTTACTTAGTTCTTCGTTACATATTGCTGGATGTCTTTGTTCACAAATTTTAAACAACTTTTGATAAACAACGTAATAGCGTTTAGATGATTATCGACCATTATTACTTAACCTTCTCATTGCCATCCAGCACTATAATATTTTTTTATAACTATAGAGTGGTCCACTTAAAAAAGACGCTCAGAAAAAGTAGTAGAGCGGAGGAACATTCTTTTATTGTTTAAATTACCTGTAATGTAATAAAAGATGCTGGAAGTTTTTCTCGGTGACATCTATGCATTTCTGGGCACGTACAGGGTGACCCCAAAAAACGGGCTCCAACTCTAATTACGCCTAAGCTAAGTACTCAGTTATGAATATATATATGGCAATTAAGTTACACCGAATATTCCGCGTGTCATTCTCGTAAGAATTTGCCAGGATTACACATACACACACACAAATATATATATATATATATATATATGTATATATATATATATATATATATATATATATAGATAGATAGATAGATAGATAGTAAGTTATAAAATATATATATGGCGATTAAGCTACACTGAATATTACGCGTTTCATCCACTCTAGGATTCTTCAGGCTTGTGCTTAGAGTGGATGAAACACGGAATATTCAGTGTAGCTTAATCGCCATATATATTTTATAACTTACTAACTAGCTCTACCTACGTATATGAGCACTGTTGAAGTATACACTTACAGTTTACGCATAAATTTATACTTTCGTATATTAATTTGTATGAATAAATGAAGTAGTTATTTCTCTCTCTCTCTCTCTCTCTCTCTCTCTGTATATATATATATATATATATATATATATATATATATATATATATATATATATATATATATATATATATATATTGTCGACCACAGCTGCTTCACCGTATGATGACGTATGCATGTGGCGAGATATGCTCGGTGTTTTAAGATGTGAAACTCAAATACTTGTACAGTAACCAGAAACCTTTCCCGTACGAGATCTCATTTACATTAAAAACAGGAGGCAGTGTATTGTTTTGTATCTTTTTACTGTACCGGTTATCGAGAATATTCTATACAAATTATTAAGAGTGATGCTCTACGATAAATGAAAACTATGAATTCTACAAATTAAAATATATATATGAGTTAATAATTAACTTATTCTACAAAATTCAAAGTGCATGTCTTAGAGCATTTTTGCTGAATAAATCTCACTTGAAGAAGCCGCCATGGTTCCCCACCACGGCTTCAAGACAGACATACATCTGGAGTTTACTGTCTTTACATTGCTTTTCAAGATCCACTTGTACACGAATGTGAACTTGTATTGGAATAACAAATGGGTTGTTTGGACATTTTTCAAAATAAAAAACAGATTTAGTATAAAAAAATACGTGCTATTTAATAATAATAATTATAATAATAATAATAATAATAATAACAATAATAATAATAATAATAATAATATATATATATATATATATATATATATATATAACTACTTAATTTACTCACATAAATTTAATATACGAAAGTATAGATTTATGCGTAAACTTTAAGTATTTACTTCAAAAATGCTCAATACGTAGGTAGAGCTAGTTAGTAAGTTATAAAATGTATATGGCGATTAAGCTACACTGAATATTCTGCGTTTCATCCACTCTAGGATTCTTCAGGCTTATGCGCATAAGCCTGAAGAATCCTAAGTGGATGAAACGCGGAATATTCAGTGTAGCTTAATCGTCATATACATTTTATAACTTACTAAATATATATATATATATATATATATATATATATATATATATATATATATATATATATATATATATATATATAATTTTAAAAATATAATTATCCACTGACACGTCTTTCGTCGTCTACGACTCATCAGAGTGGCTGAAACTAGCGAGTCTCGGAGTCGTAGACGACGAAACACGTGTCAGTGGATAATTATATTTTAAAAACAATATATATGCCGCTCCCTATTTAAGGGGGTACCAAATTGGTCAGAGGGAAAATTATTCCCAACGAGCATTTAGATAAAAATACAATTTTGTATGAATAATTGAATTCATTCAAAAAGTATCGCTAACAAAAACAAATAAAAACATCTATCTATCTATCTATCTATCTCTCTCTCTCTCTCTCTCTCTCTCTCTCTCTCTCTCTCTCTCTCTATATATATATATATATATATATATATATATATATATATATATATATATATATATATATATAGTAAGTTATAAAATATATATGGCGATTAAGCTACACTGAATATTCCGCGTTCCATCCACTCTAGGACCTATAAGTATGGCAAACCACTTATAATTCAATGGCTGTAAATTTTTTTCAAAAATAAACAATTATAAACAGAACGACTCATAAGAATCTATCTATATTCTTTTTTCATTTTAATGTACTTTCATAGAAATGTTTCTGTTGTGTCATAAAAAAACTATTTTGTTTACGTCAGAAGTGTCACACTCATACATTAATTCCATAGCTAATATAACATACTGACCCAACGGGTCACGGTTAGTCTAGTATATATATATATATATATATATATATATATATATATATATATATATATATATATGGTTATGATTGCAACGTCATGTCAGACGAGTGTGGCACTCGTCTGACATGACGTTGCAATCATAACCATAACACTTAAAGTCCATGAGCCCAAATGCCTGAGGGAGTATCTATACAAATATGATTTTACAGAGTCTTAGCTTTGTACGACAGCTATGTCTCTCTCTCTCGGTTCAAAATGTTGAGATCCAGCAACCAGCAAGAGCAAGATAGCCAGCAACAAATTAAACTGAAGACCAGCTTAATGCAGGTACTGGTCTTCCGCTTTATGGTTTTTTAAATCAGAGATTTGCTTCTAGAAAGGTTGCCTTCACTACGGCTTACGGGAGCCCTCTCCACCCCAATACACATATATACACACACACACACACACACACACACACACACACACAAATATACACGGTGCTAGTTGGCCGTTGACCCAGAAAAAGAGTTCATTTGCCCTTTAGAAGGTCTTGTTTTTAATCCGTCAGGGAGACTAGCCGCCCTCCTCACCAAACAAGTCTGGTGGGGGAACCAGTTTAGTCGCCGGTGACCCGACCATGAGGCAGATAGTACTGGGTTACATGGTACCAGTAGCATATGACATTACCTGACCACAATATATATATATACGATATCATATATATACATATGTATATGATATCATATAAAATATATTTTAGTCATCGACATACAGACCTGTTTCGTTGTTTCACAACTCATCAGTGCCGCTAGACTAACACCTATCCCAAGCCGAGGATCGATCCTAGAACCGTCGTGATGACAGTCGGCAGTTCTACCACTTGACTACGGAATCGGTGGCCGCAATTAAACTGTCCGAATGTCTATTTAAATAAACATCCGTCCGCCACTCGTAGAGGGCTCAAACGTTTGTTTGTAAACAAACCGCGAGCTTCGCATTTTTTCAGCTAAATTAAGTAGCGAGTAAGATAATTTACGATAGTGCTCTACCCAAGAGGGGGGCTTTATAAAATATATTTTAGTCATCGACATACAGACCTGTTTCGTTGTTTCACAACTCATCAGTGCCGCTAGACTAACACCTATCCCAAGCCGAGGATCGAACCTAGAACCGTCGTGATGACAGTCGGCAGTTCTACCACTTGACTACGGAATCGGTGGCCGCAATTAAACTGTCCGAATGTCTATTTAAATAAACATCCGTCTGCCACTCGTAGAGGGCTCAAACGTTTGTTTGTAAACAAACCGCGAGCTTCGCATTTTTTCAGCTAAATTAAGTAGCGAGTAAGATAATTTACGATAGTGCTCTACCCAAGAGGGGGGCTTTATAAAATATATTTTAGTCATCGACATACAGACCTGTTTCGTTGTTTCACAACTCATCAGTGCCGCTAGACTAACACCTATCCCAAGCCGAGGATCGAACCTAGAACCGTCGTGATGACAGTCGGCAGTTCTACCACTTGACTACGGAATCGGTGGCCGCAATTAAACTGTCCGAATGTCTATTTAAATAAACATCCGTCCGCCACTCGTAGAGGGCTCAAACGTTTGTTTGTAAACAAACCGCGAGCTTCGCATTTTTTCAGCTGAATTAAGTAGCGAGTAAGATAATTTACGATAGTGCTCTACCCAAGAGGGGGGCTTTATAAAATATATTTTAGTCATCGACATACATTTATGAAGTATATATATGGTATATATAGGCGTATCCTTCCCTCCGCTAATCTGTGGATCCTTCTGTGGATAATATGTGGATATATAGGCGTATCCTTCCCTCCGCTAATCAGGACAATCGCACCGTACAGACAGTGCTCGGACAGAAAGAAACTGCAACTTACTGTCTGTACAAGTGCAAAGAAAGTTGTGGCAGTACATCAGAATACTTTCGAGAAAACAGCGTGAATGGTGTTGCGAATGATAAGTAACAATGAATTCACGAATTCCTCGAGGGATAGAAATAGATGGAGAATCATAGCCGTCAATGCCTGAACCAGGCAGGACACCATTTGAACGAATGAACTAACGAATGAACTATATATATATATATATATATATATATATATATATATATATATATATATATATATATATATATATATATATCTTCTCTTCTCTTCTCTATATAAATAAAATGAACTTATTTTTTCACGTCGGATTTTGACCTTAATAGGATTAAAAATCAAGATATTTCATGCACAAACGGCAGAACAATATCTGAGGTGTGTTATAGGCTTATTATTTCTCAAATTCCTCGATAATCTTAGATTTCTATACTGTTCCTGCTGAGAAGTCACGGCCAAAATCGGTTAAGATCAATGGAAGTAGTAAAATATTTTCTCTCTAATAAATTCCTCCTCCCCCTGCCACCACTTAACACCGTTTGGGGATCGTTCACAAGGAACAGTTGAGAAGAGAACACCGGTTTGGCTTCGTAGTTCTTTCATGTGAAGTTATTTAAAATCACTAAACTAAGCTGCAGTGCTCTGTGGCGTAGTGGTTAGCGTGCTGGACAATTCACATTATATTTTCACGTTCGCGCCGACCTACCGTAGTCGTTTTTTTTTTTTTTTTTTCCTAAACAACTGAAATGGACTTTTCTTGGTGGCCGAACTGTTAACGTTGCAGATGTTTGTTTTTTTTTTTTTTCACACTTTATTTTCCTACTTTTACTCATGACTCCGGGTTTGATCCTTCCTACTTACCTACCATAACATTTTTTAAAACTCCCCCCCCGTCCCAGAAACAAACACTCGGGCAACGCCGGGTACCCCCGCTAGTATATAAATAAAATAAAATAAAAATTACAATTAAATTTACCAAAATGATCCAAGATGTAAAATTAAAGTATATTATAGATATTAAAGAATAAATATTTGTAAAATTATCTCAGCCAGATATAAAAGCTTGATAAAACCAAATAGGAAATAAAGCTTATAATATGAGCAAACAGTTAATAAAATATGTTAAAAAACACTTTGAAATGTTTCCTTTTCAGCTTAAATATTTTTTTAACTCATTTGAAAGTGTTTTTTAACATATCTTATTAACTGTTTGCTCATATATATATATATATATATATATATATATATATATATATATATATATATATATATATATACATATATATATATATATATATATATATATATATATATATATATATAAAAATTTAAATTATAATTTCAGTTAGAAACGCTTACTTTTTTCGTCTGCTAATTTTTTTTTTAACTCCGCCGATGATGTTGCTGAAAATGTACATAAAGACAGAAACATGAACCATCCTCGTTACAGTATTCTTCTTCTTCTTCTTCTTCTTCTTCTTCTTCTTCTTCTTCTTCTTCTTCTTCTTCTTCTTCTTCTTCTTCTTCTCCTTCTTCTTCTTCTTCTTCTTCTTCTTCTTCTTCTTATTATTATTATTATTATTATTATCATTATTGTTATTATTATTATTATTATTATTATTATTATTATTATTATTGTTGTTATTATTATTATTATTGTTTTTGTTATTAATATTATTATTATTATTGTTATTGTTATTGTTATTATTATTATTATTGTTATTGTTATTATTATTATTGTTATTGTTATTATTATTAGTAGTAGTATTATTGTTATTATTATTATTGTTATTGTTATTATCATTATTATTATTATTATTAGTATTATTATTATTATTGTTATTATCATTATTATTATTATTGTTATTATCATTATTATTATTATTGTTATTATCATTATTATTATTGTTATTGTTATTATTATTATTGTTATTGTTATTAATATTATTATTATTGTTATTGTTATTGTAATTATTATTATTATTGTTATTGTTATTATTATTATTGTTATTATTATTATTGTTATTGTTATTATTATTATTACTATTGTTATTATTATTGTTATTATTATTATCATTGTTTATTGTTATTATTATTGTTATTATTATTGTTATTGTTCTTCTTATTCTTCTTATAATATTATTATTATTATTATTATATTATTATTATTATAATATTATTATTATTATTATTATAGTAATAATAATAATATTATTATAATATTATTATTATAATATTATTATTATTATTATTATTATTGTTGCTCTTGTTCTTGTTATAATAATAATAATAATAATAAAAATAAAAATAATAAAAATAATAATAATAATATTATTATTATTAATATTATTATTATTATTATTATTATTATTGTTCTTGTTCTTGTTGTTATAATAATAATAATAATAATAATAATAATAATAATAATAATAATAATAATAATAATAATAATAATAATGAGGGGAATTAGATTACAGATTACTGAATCCTGTTGTATAAATTCTTAAAAAATATTTTGGGAGGGAATATTTTATATGAGACAATCCCAGACAAAAAAAAAATGGAAGAGGTAAATATACTGGATGGAGCAAAAAATGATCCAAATTAGAAAAAAAAAAAAACACTCGGCCGAGTCCGTCAAGTAAGCGGTTTTAGTGTTAGCTTTATTGAGAGGATGGAAGCAAAACGCGGTTGAAAAGAATTACTTTTCACGTCGTAAACTACCGAACGAATAAGAATAGCGGAATGAATGCAGTTATCAAGCGGCGTTTACCTTTAATGATCGAGTGATGCTTACCATTTTTTCCCCCGCACATTCCGAAGACGTCACAATGCTTTTGCAGAAGACACGTTGCCAAAGATTTTCAACCAGGCACCATTGGCCCACATTCTTCGCGTGTCTTTTAAGATGTATTTCATGTGGTCGGGAGTTGCTTTAGAAATTTAAGAAAACGAGAAATTAATAACAGCGGCAGTATAACTCATCACCAGCACTAACGACATGGCAATGACGGTGGCTCGGTGCTTAACGACACGGACTGATAACTTGGGTGTGCCAAGTTCTAGTTGTTTAGTTTTTCCCACTGCAAGAACTTAAATATCAGGGTCAGAAATAGGGAAGGGGGTGAGAAATCCGCGCCCCCCGCGGAGGGACACTCTGACCGGCAAAAAGTGCTTGGGCAACCCCGTCGGCACACCCAGGTGAGGGCCCCCAAGCGATTAGCTATAAACTAACTCCTTTTCTCAAAGCCTCGGAGGGTGGACCTCCTAGAACTGCACAGAACTAAACCCCCCATCGTAAAAATCAACAGGGAACGGATCCTTACAGGAATGGTGTAATCTCTGTTGATTTTGGTGGCCCAATATATAAAAATCCCGGGGCGAGTTCAAATCAAAGCTATTCCACAGAAACATCTTAACTTAGGAACGGATGTTAGCAAACTTCAAGTGGTTCCTCCCGTAATTATCTGATGTCCTTCTAGAAAGAATTCTTAACAGAAAGATATCGAAGAAACGAATGCCAACAAAATAATCATGAATCATGCTCAAAAACGACTAGCATTAATAACAACACCAATAATAAAAAATAGCGAGACCTGTGGAAATTCCACAACGGACTCTTTCATATGTAATATATTGATGTTAGTATTCTGTGGATGTTCAGTGTAAATGGAGACGCTCTTTTCCTAAGACTACAAAAGTATTTATCTAAGCTAGTCGGGGCGTCCAGCGCTACCCGGTCGTAAAATACACTTAAATATGATATTTTAATGTATGCAAATTTCGTATATACTACTATAGAGTCAATTCTCTATCGCTTATTATATATAATGCAGTTGTGATTTTAAATTAAAAAACATATCCATATGACTTTGGTGCATCAGCTTTAATCGAAACCGAAACCAAAAATTTTGAAGAATATATATATATATATATATATATATATATATATATATATATATATATATATATATATACGTTTTATTTTTTATTACCGTGTCTTTCTGTTAAGTTACATTATTGAAAAGTTAAAAAGTAAAAGTCTGAGGACGCTACAGACGGCATAAAAAAACCGCCGTGTAGCCGAAACAATAACGTAACTTAACAGAAAGATACGGTAATAAAAAATAAAACGCATATTTGCTCTACAACAGTATTGAGCACTTTCTCCAGTTTTTATTAATTACCATCTCCACCAAAAAAACTATATATATATATATATATATATATATATATATATATATATATATACATTTTTTCTTCAAAATTTATATATAAAATACGTAATTAGTTATTGCGCGAAAGAGCAGGACACAAAATGTTTTAAATAATAATAATAATAATAATAATAATAATAATAATAATGACAATAATAGAATAACAATAACAAAGACTTTCGCTGTCGAGGACTACTATTGACCGTGACTAGTTATACAGTCCCTTTGAAATTTCCATCTCTGTTTTTCTCGCTATGTACTGAATATTTGTTAATGAAACCTATATGAAATATGTTCCTTATTAAATTTTAAAGATTTTCTATTCTGAAAGAAGTTTTAAAAAATTTAATCTAAAAAAGTTATTTTAAAG
The DNA here is from genome assembly GCF_053919585.1 of Euprymna scolopes. Taxonomy (NCBI): domain Eukaryota; kingdom Metazoa; phylum Mollusca; class Cephalopoda; order Sepiida; family Sepiolidae; genus Euprymna; species Euprymna scolopes. The sequence goes on along the minus strand of NC_136489.1, from coordinate 159,482,883 downwards.
TTTTTGTTTAAAAAAATTCAGATTCAATTCTCTATCGCTTATTATATATAATGCAGTTGTGATTTTAAATTAAAAAACATATCCATATGACTTTGGTGCATCAGCTTTAATCGAAACCGAAACCAAGAATTTTGAAGAATATATATATATATATATATATATATATATATATATATATATATATATATATATATATATATATATATATATATACGTTTTATTTTTTATTACCGTATCTTTCTGTTAAGTTACATTATTGAAAAGTTAAAAAGTAAAAGTCTGAGGACGCTACAGACGGCATAAAAAAACCGCCGTGTAGCCGAAACAATAATGTAACTTAACAGAAAGATACGGTAATAAAAAATAAAACGCATATTTGCTCTACAACAGTATTGAGCACTTTCTTCAGTTTTTATTAGTTACCATCTCCACCAAAAAAACTATATATATATATATATATATATATATATATATATATATATATATATATATATATATATATATATATATATAAATACTTAATATATATATACATTTTTTCTTCAAAATTTATATATAAAATACGTAATTAGTCATTGCGCGAAAGAGCAGGACACAAAATGTTTTAAATAATAATAATAATAATAATAATAATAATAATAATAATAATAATAATAATAATAGAATAACAATAACAAAGACTTTCACTATCGAGGACTACTATTGACTGTGACTTTTCTCATTATTCAGATCTGCATTACAAAGAGGGGGTTGCAAAAATGAGTTGTGGTGTGAGGAGAAATACAAACTGAAACAGAGAGAATATTCAGACCTGTAATAATACAAAAAGTGGGTTGCAAAAATGAGTTGTGGCGTGAGGAGAAATACAAACTGAAATAGAAAGAAGGTGAGTTTTAAAATATAATCTTGAAAAGATAAGATACAAGTTAGAAAAGCATTTCATCCAAGGCTTGAAAATTGTTAAACAAAATGTTTATACTATAGGCTTTAAAAATAAAGACACAAGATTCAATTTGAAATTTATTTATCTTCAAAGTGAACTTTTATAAATTTTACAAAGTAAGATATAAAAATTTAATTTAAATTGAATCAAAAAATTTTATGTAATGTACATTTTGTTGCAATTTAAAAACATTATCTTTCATCTAGCAATTAATGATATAGATATAAAATTTTCAATGATTTAAAAAAATGCAACAGAACGTACATTACATAAAATAAATCAAGTTAATTTTTTGATTCAATTTAAATTAAATTTTTATACCTTACTTTGTATAATTTATTAAAGTGCACTTTGAAGATAAATAGATTTCAAATTGAATCTTGTACCTTTATTTTTAAAGCCTATAGTAAAACCATTTTGTTTAACAATTTTCATGCCTTGGATGAAATGCTTTTCTAACTTATATATATATATATATATATATATATATATATATATATATATATATATATATATATATTATAGCTGAAGGTTGTCAAGTACATATATATATATATATATATATATATATATATATATATATATATATATATATATATATATATATAACTTGACTACCTTCAGCTATAATCGAAACTGAAACCAATGAACTTATGAAGAATTCTTGGCAAAATTATTTATAAACAAATAGACGACCTGAGTGCCATTAGCTATAATCAAAACCGAAACCAAAACTTCTGAAGAATTTTTGGTAAAATTATTTATTATAAGAAATGGAAGCTCATCTATAATATAAATGCCATCTGTCTGTTTAAATGTATGTATGTATGTATGTATGTATGTATGTATGTATGTATGTATGTATGCCTAAAACTTTTGATAGACGCAACGGATTTTCACGAGATCGGTATCGTAGTGAAGCCCAACCCTTCGGACGACAAATATCGAAAGATTGGCTAAAACATTGATTCCTTCACCTTCAACTGGGCACTTTTCTACAGTATGGGGGGGGTCGCTTTTTCGCTGATATTTTCGAAAGTCAGCTCGTCTTTTCGATTGACTAGCCTTAATTTAAACCTTCACCACTTCCGGTTTGCGATGGACGCAACGGCAAAGACGTCAAGTTTTTTTTCTTGTTTCTTTCCTCTTTCGCGGTCTGGGTTCGAGCCTGCCTGATTACTAACACTTTTTTTTTTTGCCCGCACCCCAAACGCATGGACAACGCCGGGCGCTCAGACTAGTATATATATATATATATATATATATATATATATATATATATATATATATATATATATATATAATTTAATTTTTAAAAGAAAAAAGTCAATTTGGTATACCTTTTTGGTATTTCTTTTTTTTAAAATTTTTTTACATAAGTCCAACTCACCGTTCACACTGGAAATGTCGACTTTTATAGGTTTTCAGATATGTTTACAACAAATAAACACCATACCAATCTCTATGTTAAGAACAGCTTTCGGAATACACCCCCCAACCTTGTCAGCATACCCGAAACCCTATAAAAGTTGAGATGTCCAATGTGAACGATTAGTTGGGCACAATGCAAAAATGTACAGAATTTAAAACGGAACGAAATTTTAAATTTCCGTTCCATTTCGATAACAACTGTAAAACAGAGCATTCTCCGCAAGTTTTACCGAAAAAAAGATGTAAACGTGACACACAAAAGAACACACACGCTATCGTATTAATATATTGATAATCTGGTATAAAATTATTACCCACGAGAGAGGATGTACTGGAGCATTGGAGCGATTTATCATGCGCGTAATATAAATATATATATATATCGTCAGTGCCACTCTCTTTTTATTATTGTTATGCACCACTATCTATCTATCTATCTATCTATCTACAATCATAAAGTTCCTACTTGGCCTTTTTGGTCAAGCGAACTTTATTTTCTCACACATACACACACACACACACACACACACAAAAAAAAAAAAAAAAAAAAAATGCACACACAACATACAGAAATGAATATACAAATTGTACATAGTTAAATTTTACATTGAACGCTGGGTTATTAGTTAGATTAGGATCCACAGAGTGATTGAGGTATTTTGGTAAATGTTGCCAGTCAAGAGTAAGACTTCAAAGTCTCATCTGTTACATAGTCAAAAAGACCCTGTACCCTCCCCCTCCCAATTTCTTGTAGGGCCTTGTGCCTAATTTTGTTGAATTGAATTTTTTGTACGTTTTTTATGTTCAATTTTTTCTTTCTCAATAAAATATATAAACAAGATCAAAGTGTAGTATCTGTTCCGACAGATGCTGCACTTAAGATAATTTGTACCAGTCAATGGAGGGGAAACCCTCTATACTGGGACAATTATTATTTTTGGTAACCAGAGTGACCCCTTTTAGGGGAGCTGGTTTTTACCTCACATTAAAAACGGCCTTGTGCCTAATTTGCTCAGTGGGGGAGCAAATAAACACCATCTGTTCCGGCAGATGCTGCACTTAAGATAATTTGTACCAGTCAATGGAGGGGAAACCCTCTATACTGGGACAATTATTATTTTTGGTAATCAGAGTGCCCCCTTTTTGCCTACTTTTAGGGGAGCTGGTTTTTACCTCACATTAAAAACGGCCTTGTGCCTAATTTGCTCAGTGGGGGAGCAAATAAATACCATCTGTTCCGACAGATGCTGCACTTAAGATAATTTGTACCAGTCAATGGAGGGGAAACCCTCTATACTGGGACAATTATTATTTTTGGTAACCAGAGTGACCCCTTTTAGGGGAGCTGGTTTTTACCTCACATTAAAAACGGCCTTGTGCCTAATTTGCTCAGTGGGGGAGCAAATAAATACCATCTGTTCCGGCAGATGCTGCAAGCTATGACTAGCTATGACTAGCTATGACTAGCAAAGACCAGATGTGGGGGCAACCCCACATGCCTGACCTTTAACCAGCTCCCATTTCCCACCTCTCGGGAGCTGGTCCCCTTTTTCCCTTCCCCCTCCCTTCACTCCTCACATTAAAAATTGGCCTTGTGCCTAATTTGCTCGGTGGGGGAGCAAATAAATACCATCTGTTCTTCAGATGCTGCACTTCCATTTCTTGTTCTCTTTCGGTGGATCATTAGTCCTTCACGACTGAGACAATTTTTATTTTTGTTACTTTTCTCCACGTTAAAAACTCTGTCCCGTGGGGAGGCATAGTAAATAGGTACAATCATATAAAAGAGAATTTGTATGTGTGTTTTTGTATATGTATGTGAGATCGTTCCCTATGGATTAAAAAACGGTTGGTCTGATATTTATGAAATTTCTCACTAACTTGATTTATGTGCCAGTGATAGATAATGTTTCTATGGGAATGTACTCGATAATTATCAATAATCGATAACCGAAATAATCAGATCAAAAAAGGATTAGGCGATTTCAACCAAAGTAAACACCTTATACAGCCTAACACACACAAGTGAATTTGAGAAGTTTTATTAGCACACAAGCCGAAAATCCCGGCATATAAAATCAACGGTAGGTCCTTTTGATATGATAGAATATATATATATATATATATATATATATATATATATATATATATATATATTAAATTATAGTGATTCAATGAATTTCAAAATACCTTTTTAGAAGTGAAATGTTTGAGTTTCATATCAAACTTTTTTATTATTCTAAGCAAGACAAAGAATACTTTAGAAATTGTATCTCGTTAACCTTTAGAGTTTCGATGTCTACCATCTCTTCAGAGTAAAAAATATTAGCAAATATTTATAAAGGTATGTACCCTATTTGCTAAAGTCAGTGAGACATGGAAAACCAAAGTAAAAAAATGATTGACAAATCAGAAGTCATATAGCAAGGGAATTTGAAGAAAAGGATATAAAAATTTTAGATCCAAATTGCGTGGTAAAATCCATGGTGACTGTTCTTTAAAGCAGTGAGGTAATAAGATCCAAGCTGTATATTGGGTAATCCGCATAACCGAGAAGAAATCCGGGTCGGGCATATTCCTGGATACATTCTTCTTTATGGGTCCACTGGAAAGTATTTTAAAGTCTGGTGGAAACCTTTTTATTAGAAACATATAAAACCAGCTGATTGTTAAATACCTTTGTTCTGAAGTATATATATATATATATATATATATATATATATATATATATATATATGTGTGTGTGTGTGTGTGTGTGTGTGTGTGTGTGTGTCTGTGTGTAAAATTATAAAATCAACTTTAAGATCCTTACACTGCAATGTAGACTGCAGTATTTTGTGAACTATATCACTGCAAGAGCTATTTGAGTTTCCTCCCGATGCACCGCGATGGATCCCCGACTAGAGCAGACAATAAATCGATTTGATTGAAAAATAGGCGATTTCACCGATTTCGACGACAATAAACATATTGCCATGTAAAACAGTCATTAATAATCATTCAATCCCGAGCAACTCGGGTCTCCCTACTAGTATCCCATAATATCGGGAATTTGGCACGGAATCGGTAATTGTATCGGAATTGGGAAAATATTGGAATCGTCCCACCACTAATACATACATATATACATATATATATATATATATATATATATATATATATATATATATATATATATTTGTATATGTGTATATATATATATGGTAATTCGTGTATCACTTCTAATATATATATATATATATATATATATATATATATATATATATATATATATATATATTTGAGAAGTGATACACGAATTACGATTAGCGTATAAGCGATGCTCTTTGTGTAAACAAATCGAGCTTAGGTATTTCGGACGATGTCAAAACATCGTTAAACTCAGGACTTGCTCAGCAGCCGCCGATAGCGTATTGGTTAGGAGCCTTGACTGTCGTGCAGACGGTTTCAATCCCCGCTTGAGGTAGTTGCCTGTCTAGCCGCACTGACGAGCTGTAAAACAGCGAAACAGTACTGTATATGAATGACTATATATATATATATATATATATATATTTCTATCATTGTATAGTAATTGTATACAACTGTGTGTGGGTATATACACACACACACACACACACACACACACACACACACACACACACACACACACACACATATATATATATATAACTATAATTATTTTTAATACCTATTAATTGTAGTATTAATAATTTTAATGCTTTCAGATTCTAGTGTTTCATCCTTTAAGGAATCATCAGTGCAGTGTGTCACGAACCCGTCAACGAAACCATTTCTGAATCCTAACACCCCCCACACACATATGTATGTATGTATGTATGCTTGCTTAGTTATATTGTTGTTTATGGCCTTTAACTATTGTCAGTGTAGCATATATTGGGGGTTCCTCACTCTTGTAAGTTGTTTAACCTTAAACGCCTTAGTGCCAAATCCAAAGTCGCGAATTCACTAATTAGAGAATTCTTGTACGCGGATGATTGTGATCTCTTTTGTACATTCTACAGCGAGCATGCAACATCTTGCGAATTCTTTTCAGCGGGCACGCAGTGCTTTAGAGCTAACCTTAAACCTGTTTTGCATCAGCGTTCACCAGGAAAAGCTCGAGCTGAGCTCTCTATACTTGCGTATTGCAAGAAATTGGATGTTGTTAACGAAACTATTTGGGTAGTGTGGTGAGCTGCTCGTGTCAAATTTATACAGAAATTAGTCTCCATCTTAACATGGCAAGTGAAATGTTTGGTAGGTCGCAGTATCACGTGCAGAAAACAAAAAAGAAAGAAAACACGATAAATGTCACATAAAACAAAAAAAAAGTCCTATGTATAATACAAGACATGTATTGTTAGTTTTTTTCCGTAATTTACTATTAATTCCATGGAAAGTGCTCGATTGAGCTCCAATCTTTCGTTTCTCTATGTAATCCCTCACAACAGGAACTCGTCTCCTACCTCAACTGAAAAGTAACAAGAATCAGGTAGAATTTCCATGAACAGAGTTTCTTGCCAGTCACTTTTCATTTGTGAGACACATTACACCAGGAATGAATTTGCAGACTACAATATCGTTGCCTGAAAAGTAAAAACTCATTTTTGGGCTGTTAATCGACAATAAAACCACATTAATAATAATAATAATAATGATAATAATTATAATAATAATAATAACAATTATATTAATGCTTATAATAATAATAATAATAATAATAATAATAATAATTATAATATAATAATAATAATAATAATAATTATAATATTATTAATAATAATATTAATAATAATGCTTATAATAATAATAATAATAATAATAATAATAATAATAATAATAATAATAATAATAATAATAATTCTGATTTCGTTTATCAACGTCTCTCTGGAAACGGATGGGATTCATTTCCAGAGGATTTCCCTCAATCCCGGCATCAAACCCGGAGGTTCAAAGATCAAGGGCTTTCCTAAGGATGTTGGTGGTACCTACAATAGCAGAGGTCTGAAGGCCGCCTAAAACATCGGGGATTTGTAGTTTTTTCAATTGTCTTTCCAGACGACTTGATACTACTCTTAGTGTACCAACTACGGCCGGGATTATTTGTGTTTTAACCCCATGTATACGCCTTATCTCCACGGCCAATGGAGCATAATTGCTCCACTTCTCGTTCTCTCTCAAATTCCTGTCCCAGGGTACTGAGAAGTCTACAATCTGCCAGTTTTTTTTAGACCTTGTCAATGACGACCAAATCCGGACGATTATTTTCCAATTGCTTGGTCGTTATGACACTTTTCCCCACCATACCTCTTCCCTGCCATCCTCACTTGTTCTCACTTCATCAGGCACCTGCTCAAACCATTTTCCAGCACACTTCACCCCAACCCTCTTACACAAATAATAATAATAATAATAATAATAATAATAATGATAATAATAATAATAATAATAATGATAATAATAATAACAAATACTATAATTAGAATAATAATAATAACAACAATAATGACATTAATAGTAACAATAATAATAACAACAACAACAACAACAACAACAACAATAATAACAACAGTAATGACAATAATAACAACAATAATAATAATGACAATAATAATAGCAATAATAATAACAATAATGACAATAATAATAATAACAACAATAATAACGATAATAACAATAATAATATAATAAATATTATAACAACAACACCGATAATAATAATAATAATAATAATAATAATAATAATAATAATAATTGTAAATTTTTATATACAAACAATCTGCTAAACTTGTAGACTGAATACAATTCAAACTTTCACTTTACATTAAAATATAAGTTTAAATATTAAATAAATATTAATAAAAACATGCTAGTAATTTAATTTGAATTCATAAAACATATTTTAAATCTATTACAAATAGTTGAATATATATTAGGCACTTATACATTTTAATGTTAATAAATTCACGCTGTCTTTCACGTAGTCTGGAGTATACTTGTGTTTTGTTAATGAAAGTAAAATGTAAAAACTACATTTTCTAGGCAGTTTACAATCAAGAATAAATTTTATTATTAATCTCGAGTTTTATTGCCTTATATTCCTTTTATAAAGTTTTATTGCCTTATATTCCTTTCATAAAGTTTTATTGCCTTATGTTACTTTTATAAAGTTTTATTGTCTTATATTTCTTTCATAAAGTTTTATTGCCTTATGTTCCTTTTATAAAGTGTTATTGCCTTATATTCCTTTTATAAAGTTTTATTGCCTTATATTCCTTTTATAAAGTTTTATTGCCTTATATTTCTTTTATAAAGTTTTATTGCCTTATATTCCTTTTATAAAGTTTTATTGCCTTACATTCCTTTTATAAAGTTTTATTGCCTTATATTCCTTTTATAAAGTTTTATTGCCTTATATTCCTTATATTCCTTTTATAAAGTTTTATTGCCTTATATTCCTTTTATAAAGTTTTATTGCCTTATATTCCTTTCATAAAGTTTTATTGCCTTATGTTCCTTTTATAAAGTTTTATTGCCTTATGTTCCTTTTATAAAGTTTTATTGCCTTATATTCCTTTTATAAAGTTTTATTGCCTTATGTTCCTTTTATAAATTTTTATTGCCTTATATTTCTTTTATAAAATTTTATTGCCTTATATTCCTTTTATAAAGTTTTATTGCCTTATGTTCCTTTTATAAAGTTTTATTGCCTTATGTTCCTTTTATAAAATTTTATTGCCTTATGTTCCTTTTATAAAATTTTATTGCCTTATATTCCTTTTATAAAGTTTTATTGCCTTATGTTCCTTTTATAAGGTTTTATTGCCTTATGTTCCTTTTATAAAATTTTATTGCCTTATGTTCCCTTTATACAGTTTTATTGACTTATATTTCTTTTATAAAGTTTTTTTGCCTTATATTCCTTTTATAAAGTTTTATTGCCTTATGTTCCTTTTATAAAGTTTTATTGCCTGATATTTCTTTTATAAAGTTTTATTGCCTTATGTTCCTTTTATAAAGTTTTATTGCCTTATATTCTATTTATAAAGTTTTATTGCCTTATGTTCCTTTTATAAAGTTTTAGCAGAGATATTATATTTTAAACAGCTACAAAAAGATTTGGTTTATTTTTCATCAAAATAAACAGAAAACTATAACATGTGATTATATTCATGCAGATATTCAACATTATTTATACTTGCATAATATTTGCGTAAAAAGCAAACCTCTTTCTCTCTTTCTTTCTCTCTCTCTATATATATATGTATGCGTATATATATATATATATATATATATATATATATATATATATATATATATTTGTTTAACAAATTTTGCCTACCAAACTCCTCTCAGTTTTTGGTCTACAGACATGAAGCTTAATATATAGGGTATTCGAGCCCATGCAAAACATTATATTTTGGTTCTAGCCGAGGAAAATCGGTGCAAAAAGTATGAAAATTAAAAAAAAAAAAATGAAATTTGCAAGGTGATGGTCGAACGACGGCATTACGGATATGCATGCGTTCATGTTTTAATTTTTAGCCTTACAGCAAACATGTCTTCATAGCTCAGGCATTAATGTCAAACGAAAAAGTATATTGTAAGCTAAACGTTTTAGTTTCGATTCTCGGTGGTGGCACATGAGCCATTTTGGGTCCAATATAATATAATAATAAATATGAAATGTGCATTAATTAAAATATCATACTTAAGCGTATTTTACGACCGGGCAATGTCGGGCGGTCTGGTAGTTTAAATATAAAAAAATACAAAACCTAAAATCATAAAATAAATTAATTAAAACAACGAATATTTCAACCTCTTATTTTTTATTGTCAGCAAAATCTTTTAAATCGACAATTTTTCAATGAAATCAATTAATTGCCTGCTCTAGTTGGGGACCCGCCGCGGTGCACCGGGAGGAAGCTTCACATGTATCCCTGCAGTGACTTAGTCCACCATACATTATATTTTACATTACACTGTAGAGAACCTACTGTTGATTTACAAAATATAAAATATTTTCCTGGAATTAAAATTTAAAATGCAAAAGTCAAGTATCATAATTCAATTGTGCTCTAAAAAGAAAACACTGATTTCGAACGCGCCCCTGTCATATTAAAGAACCCAATATTATGACTAATATGTCGGACGTTTCAGCTTGTTCGGTAATAAAACTTCGCAACTACACATGTAACGTTAGGCTGTGTCAGAAGTTAACTTTAATCAAAATCGATTGTTCCTTCTCTAATCGATTTTTTCCGATTATCAATTATCGATACTTCGATACTTATCGAAGACATTCCGAAACAAAACCTATCTAAGAACACCGCCAGGCACATAAAGTAGATTTGTATGAAATTTTAACAAGAATCAGCACGGTCATTTTAGCGTCCATAGGGAACGAAATCACACACACAACGTTCCTTTTATATATCAGATAGATAGATAGATAGTAGATAGATAGATAGATAGATAGATAGATAGATAGAACGATAGAGATTTTGATGTCTCTATTATGATGTATCTATCTATAGTTTTAAAATAAATAGTTATCGTATTATCATATAAATCTATGTATGCGTATAACTCGCATTTTGGTAAAAATGCACTTTCGTAAATAATTGAATTCATTCAAAACGTATCGCAAAAAAAAAACAACAAAAAACATATAACATCTAAATATATCGCGATATACCCTAACGGTCAGCTAGATGGGCCAGCGGATAAAGAGATCAGGCTCAGTACTGTGGGGTCCCGATTTCGAATCTCGCTAGATTCAGCCACTCTGATGAGTCGTAGACGACGAAAACGTGTCAGTGTGTTTTTTTTTCCGGCAGAGTGCCATTTATCAAATTCCGTCTGTGTTTGTTTTCAATATCACGTCAGCTGATATTTGGGCTTGACGATCATAAACATAGTCTTTTTCCTATGATAGATTAAAGAATTTTTACAGGCGAATAATTTACGTTACACCGGCCACGGTTACACCGGTGTAACGTGAAATATTCCTATGTAAAAATTATTTTTCATCTCTAAGAATGGAAAGACCATTTTTAGGATCAGAGTTTGTTGATTCTCTATACTTTTTGGATGTATTTCTGTACAAAACATATCTAAGGACACTGCCAGACATATAAATAAGCTTTGTGTGAAATGATTGTTGAGATGGATCAAATGCGACTATATGAAAAATAGATTGGAAGTGGAAGGACCTGAACGCTCAACGCTTTTTCAAGAGGAATGGTCATTGACCATCACTCTTGAAAAAGCCCGCAGAAATGTTTAGCGTTCAGGTCCTTCGACCTCCAATCTATTATTCGTATATATATATATATATATATATATATATATATATATATATATATATATATATACTTACGGTTTTTGTATATATATATATATATATATATATATATATATATATATATATATACTTACGTATTCGTATATATACACTTACGTATTCGTATATATATATATATATATATATATATATATATATATATATATATATATATACTTACGGTTTTCAAAAACGTAAAAGGTAATTTAAAAGGTAATTGTTAACTTTTATTACAAAATATTATTATAACGTTATGTTTAAACCAAATTCAGATTTATAATTTTATTCTAATTTTTATTCTCAACACATCTTACTCTGCTTATCAACATCAATAAGCAACTATTTTCCTTTGTATTTTAATATTTTACAGATACATCTGCCTTACTTAAAAAATGCTAGGTTTATTTATGGTGTCTTTTATATATAAAAACATACCACCCAATATTTTTGTTGATGAGGAGACTTTGTTTAAAAAAAAACTATATATCAAAATTATTGTCCGTGGCTTAATGTCCATCACAATAAAAACATCGTTTCCGAAACGATCGTACAATTTATTGACTTTGTTGTGTTCCATCTTACGAAACAGATTTTTAATTTTTAATTTTGATTTTAATTTTAAATTATCAATCACATTACTATATATATATATATATATATATATATATATATATATATATATATATATATATATATCGCATATCGCACCCCTCTCTGACACCATTCACCCTTTCATTGCACCATAAACGAACATTTCTGTAAAAGTCTGAGGAAGCTACATGACGGCCAAAAAATGGTCGTGTAGCCGAAACAATAATGTAACTTAACAGACAAATACGGTAATAAAAAATAAAACGTATATATATATATATATATATATATATATATATATATATATATATATATATATATATATATAACTATTTCATTTATTCACATAAATTTACTATACGAAAGTATAGATTTATGCGTTAACTTTAAGTATTTACTTCAAAAGTGCTCAATACGTAGGTAGAGCTAGTTAGTAATTTATAAAATATATATGGCGATTAAGCTACACTGAATATTCTGCGTTTCATCCAACTATAGGATTCGTCAGGCTTATGCGCATAAGCCTGATGAATCCTATAGTTGGATGAAACGCAGAATATTCAGTGTAGCTTAATCGCCATATATATTTTATAAATTACTATATATATATATATATATATATATATATAATAACAAAATACTAAATAAAAACAATGTAAACAACAACAAAATAAATAATAAAAAAGTAAACACCATGACAAAAATAAAACTAACACTAGCAGAAATAATGATGATGATGATGATGATGATGATGATGATAATAATAATAATAATAATAATAATAATAATAAACTAACTCTGGACAAGAACAACCATACTATGAATAAAAATACTAATAACGAAGAAGATAAATGCAACTGTAGACACCGCACACTTTGCCCAGTTCAAAATAAATGCCTAACTAAAAGCGTAGTTTATCAAGCAACAATATTTGCGAAAGAAAATCCGAATAACAAGAAATATTACGTAGGCATGACTTCCTTTGATTTCAAAACCCGATACTATGACCACAAAAGTAAATTCAACAACAACAAAAAAAAAAAAACACCGTATAAAAACAACACTAGCGAATAAATACTGGCAACTCAAAGAAAGCGGACATTCGCCGGTAGTCGAATGGAAAATAATAAGACAAGCTACCACGTGTAGGCATCTAGACGACCCATGTAGATTATGCCTTCATGAAAAATTTGCTATCCTGTACTTTAAAGAATCCCAACATCTATTAAACTGTAGAAGAGAAATAGCAAATAACTGTGTTCACAAAATAAAAGTTACTCTAGGGCAGCGATACAAAATAGTTTTAAAACTAACAAAAACAATAGAAAATAAACAAATAAATTAAATAAACATGAATATACATAAACGATCACACATATATGAATGTATATATATATGTGCATATATGTATGTACACATATATATATTTATATATAAACTAACAATAAAAACCAAAAAAACAAACCACTAACCTAGTTTTAAAACAGATCCTTTGTCCGATAAAATGTATGCCCATTGGCGGATAGGAAGGGGCGCGTTGGATACTAGAAAGCTGATTGGCTAACTAAATCCTCAATAGAAGAGGATCATATAAAAACGATAAACAACCACAGAATTTGCGCATAAGCCTGAGGAATCCTAGAGTGGATGAAACGCCGAATATTCAGTGTAGCTTAATCGCCATATATATTTTATAAATTACTATATATATATATATATATATATATATATATATTGCGAAGATAACATCACTCCCAACTCTATCTTAAACTTGACATTTTTAGACCCCAAACCCTACTCCCTCGTCCCCTCCCCCAACACAGACAAAATCCTACCAACCGTTTTTGTTACCCACAGCTGAACCACATCTCAGTCTCCTTTTTATAAAAATTTTCTTACTGCAAGATGACTTTCAGATCCATTACTGAACCCTTTCAATGTAAGCCTGATTGTCTGAAGAGGTCTCTAGTAACTAAACACTAGGGGACAAAAACATGTTCATAACTGTGTAACCACATATTACTGCTTAAGTAAAAACAAATTAAAAGTATATATATATATATATATATATATATATATATATATATATATAGAGAGAGAGAGAGAGAGAGAGAGAGAGAGAGATAAAAGGGAACAAACCGAGTTATGTGTCCATTAACGTTTCGTCTTTATTTCGATACTTCCTCTTGATGAATGAAATTAAAAAAACAAAACAAAATACCAGTAAAAACTATTTGAAAATTTTCTTGTGAAAAGTGTGACGCTCTTCCATTTTAGCAACGGAAAATGACGTTTGAAATAAAAAAGGGGTGTGTGTGTATGGTTGCGTTGTTAAAGAGGGGGGAGTTTTAATAACGTCATATAGCCGTTAATGTATTTTTAAGAAATGTGACGCAGTTAATATTCATTTTGGAAAAAAAAAATTATTTCTTTATTTCGTTGGAATACTGTTTCCATTAATCTCAATTTATATATATATATATATATATATATATATATATATATATATATATATATATATATATATATATATATATATATATGAGTTATGATGAATTTACTAGTGTTCAAAATTGTAAAAATTCGTTAAGGAGGTGAGCGATGTTTTTTATGACTGGTTTCAATCACGTCGTTTCAGTGATTAATGTTGCTACTAATTCACTGCTCTTGCGAAAAGAGAAGTAACGTTGTTTTACATATGTGCATGTTATGTTTAAGGGGCAAAAAAAAAAAAAAGACCGAAATTAAACAAAGAAAAAATGAATTTACCCGAAGCATGGAAAAATCATGGATTACAATAGAAAAATACGATCATGAAAAGTAATATGGTTAAGCTTAAACTTGAAAAAGAAAAAGATAAAATATTCTAGTAAAAAATGTAATATATTTATAACTTAAAATATTGCTGCATTAAGCATTTTTAAAAAAATTCAATTTAATATTACATAACATTAATTGAATTAAAAAAATTCTTAATGCTGCAATATTTTAAGTTATAAATTTATTATCTTTTTTTACTAGAATATCTTAGCCTCTATTTTTCCATGTATAAGCTTAACCATATTACTTTTCATGCTCGCATTTTTCTATTGTTATATATATATATATATATATATATATATATATATATATATATATATATATATATATATATATATAAATATATATATATATATGATTTCGAGCTAGAATATATATTAAAATTAACTTTTGAAATGCCTGACTTTAAATTGCTAAATTTGCTTGAAATCACATTATTGCATTTTACTGAGCATATGTCAGATAAGTGTGAACACTTATTGAAACGCTGTTCGAGACGCTGTACGCCATCTTTATCAACGTTAGAATAGCCATGAAATAAATAATCCTTGACTTTCAAGTGCTTTGTATACAGTGCTATTATATCTGTATCTCATTGACGAAACGTACTAAGTAGCAGTCAGTTCTGCTTTTTGTATTGTATGCCCCCTCCCCCTCTCTGTTGATTTTAACGTTAGACACTAGGTGGCTCTTGACCTTGAAGTTATCTCCCTTGCAATTTTCGTTTCTGTTGTGGTACGATTTTCATAGCTTATTTAATCGTTTATTTATTTATTTTTTTCTCATGTTCACCCCTAACAAGGCATATCGCCACTTAAACGCAAAGGCTACTATTTGGGACCATACCTAGGAAAGATTAACAAGATATTAGTTTACGTTACATTTAAACTTCTGCATATCAGCACAATCAGGAAAGATGGTAACAGAAAGGGAATTCCAAAACCTATCTGTTTTGGGGGAAGAAACTATTAGAGTAGAAAGCTTTCTGGCATTTAGGGACCTCAACAGTGAAAGGATGAAATTTTGTTGCTAAGGGTGTTTGTGGGGGGATATGTAGGTCGAGGGGAGCACAAGTGCAACGAGTTCATCAGTGCACACTTAGCAGTGTCAGAAATTTCGTGAAAATAGTGAATAATTCCACCCCATCTTTCCAAGCTTATAACTCCTCGAAAAATGTAATTCAAGCCCTAATTTTTTTTCAATTAAAGGAGCAAGGACCAAGGTTTTATTAAAAAAAAAAAAAAAAAAAAAAACAATGTGTTTTTTTTTTTAAAAAGGTTTTAAACTTCGGACTTTACAGGTAAATTTCTAAAAAAGCGATTTGTTTTTTTTGTTTTAAATTTGAATATATTATTTATTGACCTTTTCTCTTCAATTTGTTATATATAAAACTCCACGACATAAATTAATTATTTACTTTTTAATAGACATTTCAAAATGAGAGGCGTGAATTATTCGACCCCCTATCTTTCTAAGCTTATAACTCCTCGAAAAATGTAATTCAAGCCCTAATTTTTTTTTCAATTAAAGGAGCAAGGACCAAGGTTTCATTAAAAAAAAAAAAAGACAAAAAGAAACAATGTGTTCTTATAAAATAAGGTTTTAAACTTCGGACTTTACAGGTAAATTTCTAAAAAAGCGATTTTTTTTTGTTTTAAATTTGAATATATTATTTATTGACCTTTTCTCTTCAATTTGTGATATATAAAACTCCACGACATAAATTAATTATTTACTTTTTAAGAGAAAGTTGAAAATGGGTGACACTTGGGGGGGGGCGTGAATTAAAAAAAAAACGTTTGTCTAAAATATTATATTCAGTTTATTGGAAAGAACATAAAATTTCACATTGACCCTGAAAATATCGTAAAAATAGAATCAATAGAAAAATTTTGATAGATTTTTAAAATTTAAAAATTTTAAAATATTGAGTTTAAAAATTGAAAAATATTGAGTTCGGAAAATTCATTACTGTTTAAAAAAAAATATTTTTATTACTTTTAAAACAACTGTAATAGTTTATTTTGGAAGTATAATCTATAAAGAAAATAAATAACCCACTTTTAACAGAGAAATTACGAGATTTTTATATTGTATTCGCAGTTTCGTGTTAGGGGTGTCAAAAATTCCTACAAAAATTCTGATACTTCTAGTGCACACTCCATTAAGATATTTGTAAAACAGGTACAGATATGCAGCATTGTGGCGATGGGACAGGAGCTGGAGCTTAGTTGACAAAGCAAGACCTATTAGATTGAAAACTCCTTTTTGAACCCTCTCTAAGTGGGAGGGGTTAGTAGTAGATGCACCAACTCAAATGTGGTAACAATACTTTATGCATGGGCGAATGGTGACTTTGTAATGGTACAGGATACTCTCAGGTGTGAATAGTCTTCTAGCACGATAGAGAGAATCCACCTTCTTTGCAGCAGCCTTCGCAATGTCCTCAATGATTTTTTTTACATAGGAGTCACCACTTATCAATGCTCGGAGGCCACTCAAGGATAAGGATTAAAGAGTTCGTTAGTAGTGTAAATTTGGTAAATGGGAATACTTAAGGGGAACGGCTCATCAAGAACTTGTTTATGTTGGACTTGAAGACGGTCATATTGTAGTCAGCTGGAAAGCAGGCAAACGGAAGAGACTTCCACAGACATGCAGTTCTAAGAAAGAATCTTAGTTTATGAAATCTACGTTTAGGTTTAGGCACAGATAAAGAGCGAGGGATATTATTTATAGTGGTTTCAATTAGACGAGTGTTTTTCGTGAAAGTTTACCGAGGGGGAACCATAGATTGGAGCTCAGACGAGCACTTGCCAAGAAAATTGTTCCAGTTCATATTGCCCGTGAATGTTAAGCCGTAGAGTTTGAATTCTGTTCAATCTATATATTAAAAAAATATCATGATAATTGTTTTCATTATTTCCTCTGATTGAACCCTATTTATTTCCAATACGGTTTTCTCCCTTTTTGTACTTTGATAATATTTTGGTAAAAATGTCTATTTTTCTTGCAAGGAATTGTGTCTATTTTTTATTCGGTACTCTTGCATAATTTGACCCGAATTCTCGTGAATTCCCGTCAAGCATAGATCGGGCGAGACTGGCAATTATCGGTGTCAGCCGAGCGTCGTAACAGACGCAGACTAATGAAAAAAAAAAAAAAAAAAAAAAAAACACGGAAAAAATACAAATGCAAATAATCAAAAATAAAAAGAAAACCTTGAAAAATGAAAATATATTTATTACGCTTTAGTATTTAATTTTTTTTTTTTTTTTCAAAATATTTATCAACAGAAAGTTTGTTTTTTTTTTCTCCAAGAACAGATTTTTAACCGTATAATTGTTAGGTGTAAGTACAAGTTTTTTTTTCTTTTCTTTTTTATAACCGTATTTTTTTCTTGTTTTTTTTTAATTTTCAAGACTTATTAAGTCAATTTCTTTTAATGGCACTGTCCATTTGTACATCTCCAGGAGAAACCATCCTTTACACACGACCTTTTTTTTAAGCAAACATTTGTGTTTACAATTGTTGCACCTCATTTTTTAGGACAGCAATTTCTTCTCCTGACAATATGAGTTTGTCTGCATCGATGTTTTCATTTCTTTTTCTAACATGCATAGATTTATTTTCTTGCCTGTCATTTTTCTGTTTGGCGAGTTTGAAAATATATTTGTTTGTCAGCTTTTCTTTTTTATTGTTGGTTTTAGTCGCTTTCTCCCAATTCGAATGTCGTCTGCTTCTATTTAGATAGCGCTTTTTTATTGGCTAATCAAACTCCCAAAAATTTAATTAAAAAAATAATAAATAAATAATAAATATGTAGATAATCAGAAAATAAAAAGTCACCCCGTCTCCTTAAAAATTACTAAAAACATAACAGAAAAAAATAAATAAAAAGTCGAGTTAGCGTTCAACATTTGAACAACGTTCGGCTGACACCGATGATTGCCGGTCTCGCCCGATCCATGCTAGACGGGAATTCACGAGAATTCGGGTCAAATTATGCAAGAGTACCTTTTATTCACTCGTTTTGGACGGTGATGATATGTAGATATACTCCATTCGCTGCCAGTTGATAGTGTCATAGATATTGCACTGACTCTGACAGCGAGGTCACCATCTTGAGTTTATCCAGAACTGTTAATGGTGCCGAAAACACGCACACACATACATATATTACAATAGCAAAATGCGAGCATGGAAAGTAATATGGTTAAGCTTAAACATAAAAAAGTAAAGGACATGTTGTTACAACTGGAAAAGGACAAGATATTCTAGTAAAAAATATAATAAATTTATAACTTAAAATATTGCAGCATTAAGAATTGATTATATAATGTTATGAATTGAATTAAAAAAATCTTAATGCTGCAACATTTTAAGTTATAAATTTATTATATATTTTACTAGAGTATCTTGTCATTTTCTTTTCCAGTTTTAACATGTCCTTTACTTTTCATGTTTAAGCTTAACCATATTACTTTTGATGCTTGTATTTTTCTATTGTAATTAATTTTTCCAGGCTTCCAGTAAATTCTCTTTTTCTTTGTTAAATTTCAGTCTTATTTTTTCCACCCCATGAACATAACATACACATATATTATAACAGTGCATGGCACTTGTATGCTTTCAATAACATCTCCCCAATTATCACCCTGTCATTCTTTCATTCTGTCTGTTTCATTTGTTACTTCTCTTTTCGCGAGAGCGGTGAATTAGTAGAAACAGTAGTCACTGAAGCGATTTGGTTCCTATGGAGACCAGTCATAAAAACGTCGCTCACCTGCTTACGTTTTTTTTTTTTTACGATTTTTAACACTAGTAAATTTATCATAACTTTTGTTTTACTGAACAAAAATTGAATTTTTTTTACACAATATAGCTGAGAAGGTGATCTATAAACTGTAATAATTTAAATTTGGTCGAAAAATGAGTGAGCGGCGAAGTTTTAAAGCAGTTCTAAATGACTAAAGCATGTCACTTAACCATATACGCAGACATAAATAAATATAAAAAGAGGTTTGTGTTTACTATAACCTTTTTACGAAACTATTACGCAAGTATAAATCATGTAGAATATCTGCATGAATATAATTACAAGTAATAGTTAACTAAAGATGATCATCCCATGAGAAAACAGAAAAAACTAATAGGGAATTAATTAAAATGAATGTTTAAAAGAATATGCAAATTAGATCTTTTGCAGACAAATGCAATTCCTCGACCCATATGTAACGAAGTTGTATTTTCTTTTTAAATAAATAGAAAAAAAGGTTTTTAATATGAATACACACACAGAAAAAATATCAAATTTATAGGACTATAGAAGAAAGATATATATGAATTTAGGAAGACTAGTCCATGGAAAACTCGTCCACGGAAAAACGTTGTGATTTAAAAAATAAATAACAGATATATCAGTATTACTTGGCTGGATAAGCTTGAATCGAAACTGAAGCCAAAACTTATGAAGAATATATATATATATATATATATATATATATATATATATATATATATATATATATATATATATATATATATATATATATATATACAGTAGAACCCCGGGATACGGAATTAAAAATTTGTAACAAAATACAGTACAGTATATAATATACATTCATATAATCAAATAGCATTATAAATAACACTCTAAAGTGGAGCAAATACTGTAACCAGGTGCTGAAAAACATAGTAGTCCACATTGTAACCGTAAAAAAACGTATCCTAGGGCCACCGTATACCGGGGTTTTACTGTATGTAACTCGTAGTCCTTCAGCTATAATCGAAACCGAAACCAAAACTTATGAAGAATTCTTGGTAAAATTATTTATAAAAAAAAAATAGATGACTTGAGTGCCATCAGCTATACTCGAAACCGAAACCAAAACTTATGAAGAATTCTTAGTAAAATTATTTATTACAAGAAATGGAATGTCAAAACAATTAAATGACAGTCACTCGGAAGAAAGAAAATGTAAGCGTGATACACAAAATAACACACGCGCTATCGTATTAATACATGGATTGTTTTGGATATCAGAATATTGGCACAGATTTTTCCAATTTTAATATCCCCAAATCCCCGATTTTTTTTCCATTCCCGATTCCGATTAATCGTCCCAACACTAACAATAAAATAAGAAATTAGTTGCGCTTAAATAAAGGAAACACAATGATTTCTGTAAAAACAATCATAGACGTTTACTAGTTTTGTTGAATCTGTTTTTCATTTTGTTTGGGGGCGCGGAATCAAAAAAGTTAAGAACTAAAATGCGTGCAATACGTTAAAACTGTAAAACCTTAAACATGGCCCGCCATTGAAACGAAAAAATAAACAACGCACGTCCCCTAAAAATACGAATACTATTTTCCCAGTCGGAAATATATTGAAACAAAAAAAAAAAAATGTCTTCCTAAATCTCCATTATATGATGGCCCGAGAAAAAAAAAGCCCCCAAAAAGCACACACACACACACACACACACACACACACACACACACACACACACACACACACACACACACACACACACACACGCACACACGCATCCCCCCACACCCACACACACACACACACACACACACACACACACACACACACACACACACACACACAAAGCAAAAAAAAAAAAGCTGTTTGCATTCAAGTAATTGATTTATTTTTACGATTTCGTGTTCTTTTGTATTTCGGAAGGAACGTCCACCCACAAAACTCGTAAACGTCTCCAACGTTTCCGGAACGTTTTATCCTACCATTATTAAATGGAACCAGAAATTAAACACACGGTTTCATTATATGACCCTTTAACACGAACGAACACACACAGACACACACACAGATACACACAGACACACACACAGATACACACATGCACATCTATTTATATAAAGTTAAGTATGTGTATATGTTCATATATTTGTATGGTCATGATTTACTTTCATACTAATAAACCGATCATTATTAATTTTGAAACACATCTGCTTGGCATAAGGGTGTGCAGTATAGGCTATATTTAGTGCAACTCAGTGTTATGCCAAGAAGGTACAGAGCAGGTAGTACACAACATCGTGTAAATTTAAATACATTCGATTATTTCTGTGAAATTTAAACAATAGGTATTAGACACCACTTGAGAAATATTAGGTTGACAAGAAGGTTCTTGCGAAATTTTTAATTTTGATTTCAAGTAAGTTTTCATTATAATACCTTTGCTGTATATATCATTAAAAAAGCGTATTTCAATCTATCTAATCTTTTAAATTACAAGCGTTTTAAAACAATTATGTCTTCTTTTTGGTACGGTTAATACAAGATGGCAAAAAACAAATTCGCACAGTTTTCTCATTTCAACTAGCATAATTTTTAAAATATTTGTTCACATTCCACAAAAATCTGGGAAATAAGCCACCTTGTTATGCTATTCCAATGTACCAAATTTCACTTCTCTGCGTTTCATAGCAATTTCAAAATTAAAAAAAAATATTGACCTGCAATAAAGCGATACACAGGGTCCGGGCGACAAGATCAAAGTGTAGTATCTGTTCCGACAGATGCTGCTAGCTATGACTAGCTAGGACTAGCTATGACTAGCAAAGACCAGATGTGGGGACAACTCCACATGCCTGACCTTTAACCAGCTCCCATTTCCCACCTCTCGGGAGCTGGCCCCCCTTTCCCTTCCCCCTCCCTTCACTCCTCACATTAAAAATTGGCCTTGTGCCTAATTTGCTCAGTGGGGGAGCAAATAAATACCATCTGTTCCGACAGATACTGCAAGCAAAGACCAGATGTGGGGGCAACCCCACATACCTGACCTTTAACCAGCTCCCATTTCCCACCTCTCGGGTGCTGGTCCCCATTTCCCCTTCCCCCTCCCTTCACTCCTCACATAAAAAATTGGCCTTGTGCCTAATTTGCTCGGTGGGGGAGCAAATAAATACCCGCAGGGTTTATAAAAGCACTTTGTGTGTGTGAGTTCGTTTCATATTGGCTCTGAAACAGCTTGGTTGTTTTTCTTTGAATTTTACACAAACGCATTTTATGTGTCTGGGAGTGTTCTTTGATAGGTTTTGTACCGACAAGTATTGGTAATCGATAATAAATTACTTTGATTAAACTAGGAACAGTCCTATTTTTACCAAAGTTAACATCCTCATACAGCCTAACATTAAACGTGCATTTGAGAGAGTTTATCAGCGTACAAGCAGAAGGGCCAGACGTTTAAAGTCAACAGTAAGTTCTTTGATAGGCAAGGAACGTGTTGGAAATGAATGTTTTAATTTAAAGCACAATTGAAACATGATACTTGACTTTTGTATTTTAAACTTCAGTTTAGTCCATTACATAGAACATGTGTTATGAAAATAATCAGTAGGTTCTCTACACTGCAATATAAAGTATAATGTATTTTGCACAAATTCACTTTTGAGAAGCATGTGAACCTGCTTCCCTGTGCACCGCAGCGGGCCCCCAGACTAGAGCAGGCAATCAATTCATTTGATTGAAAAATTGGCTGCTTTCACAGATTTCGATGAAAATAAAAGTATTTGAAGAGTACAACATATATTGATAATCATTATAATCACGGGCAACGTCAGGTTTTCCTGCCAGTAAATTTATAAAACAAATGTTAACATCGAAAGAGAACTTTGCTAATTATTGTATACTTTCACCCAACCGTTTAATAAACAAAACATCTTATTAAAAAAATGCTGCGGTCCGTATACTGCAGATTAAGCATGTTTTGTTTTAATTATATAAAATATACTAGCAGGACCTGTGGAAATTCCATAGGGGACTCATTCATATGTAATATATTGATGTTGTCATTCTGTAGATGTTCAGTGTAAATGGAGACGCTCTGATATTATTGTAGCTCTTTTGTTAAAACTGCAAAAGTATTTATCTAAGCTAGCGCGAACGCCTGGCAAAGCTCAATCGAAAGTACGCTTAAATATAATATTTTAATTCTTGTAGGTTTCGTATATATTATTATGGAGTTAATGTACTATCGATTTTTATATTTTATAAAGTTGCGATTTCAAAAGTAAAAAATATATATCCATATGACTTGGGTACATTAGCTTGAATCGAAACTGAAAAACTTATGATATATATATATATATATATATATATATATATATATATATATATATATATATATATATATATATATATATATATATAAACTTGAGTTCTTTCAGCCATAATCGAAACGGAAAGCAAAACTCATGAAGAATTATTGATAAAATTATTTATAAAAGAATAGATGACTTAAGTGCCATCAGCTATAATCGAAACCGAAACCAAAACTTATGAAGAATTCTTGATAAAATTATTTATAAAAAATAGATGACTTAAAGGCCATCAGCCATAATCGAAACCGAAACCAAAACTTATGAAGAATTATTGATAAAATTATTTATAAAAAAATAAATGACTTAAGGGCCCTCAGCTATAATCGAAACCGAAACCAAAACTTATGAAGAATTCTTGGTAAAATTATTTCTTACAAGAAATGGAAGTATATAACAATTAAACAACCAAGATGTAACCCTGACACACAAAAGAACACACACGCTATCGGATTAATATATAGATAATTGCTAAGTTAGTAATCGATTTTATTTTCGCTTTTATTAAAACTCAGCCATTTAAAAATAACTTTATGGTTGGTGTAACTAAAGAAAACGGTCGTAAGCGATATTTTAGCACAAAGAAATAAGTTATCAGGTTTCTGTTTCATTCAAATATACATGGTAGAAAAGACGACATGATTCCATTTCCATTTGATAAAACGTTTTTCTTTTTTTTTTTGTTTTGTTGGCAAATTGTGTACGAATCCCAATAGCGACAGGAGCCTTCTATTATGTCTGAAAGTGACACAATGTTCAACGAGTCAGATCGGAGATGCGCCGCTGTACAACTCATGCTCTTTATCAATCCAAGTTATAACAACAGGACCATTACCAGCACCCTCAGAATGCATCGCTGGATTGCCATGAATAACAGAGACATGCCCAGGGGGATAAATACAAAGTTTTCAGCCACGGTTATTGTTTTTGGTGTGGTTTCAAGTGAGAGCCACGTCATGCCACCTCAGATCTTTGAAGTCAGCTTGACAGTCAACACCAAAGTGTAACTGCATATGTTGATACCCTGGTGCAATCAGGTTGCCGCTTGCAGACCCTGGGTGTTGCAGCAAGATACGACACTGGCTTACAAGTCCAAAGAGACGCAGGTTTGGCTTCAGAAGTAGTGCTACTACTTTGGACCCTTCTCTCACTGCCCCCCTCCTCCCCCGACCTGAACTCGCTGGACTACTTCGTTTGGTTATATGTCGAGACAATCATTAACATGAGCTCCCACAACACTAAAGCCAGCCCGATCCTGTCATCGGTCGAGTATTCACCGAGCTCCTGCCGGCGGTTATGGAAAAGGCATACTCTCAGTTCCGGACCCGTATCGAGGCGGTGATTGAGGCTGAAAACGGCTACATTGAATAGACGTCAGCTCTACTATATAATCAAGTTACCTGAATTGATTTTTTTTTTCAATAAAAGTTTTAAAATAAAGCTGTAGTGTTGTTTTCTTTAGGGCGACAATTTTATCGTTCCACCTTGTAAAACAAACAGTTCTGAAATTAACGTAAATAAAATAAATTAAAGAATATATATAAGTATTAATACTAATATTTATAGGAAAATCTAAACCAAATTAACGTGTTCAATATCAGAAATAGAGCACCGGTATGTGATGGAAGTTAAAATGTTGCAAATTAGGCTTTACAACAACATTCGAAACAATGGATACATAATTTAAAATTATTATTTTCTTATTTCATGGAGTTTCAAAGAATAACTCTTATCCTCAGAAGAAAAACAGTTAGCAAAATAACATGTATATAAATTAGTTACAATTTGCTTATTAGCACATGTTTTTGCTAGTTTTTGTTTCAATTCATTAAAAGTTCCGGTTGAATATTATTCAGTGCTATCGTCTCCCATTTTTTTTCTTCTTATGTAACAGGTCATAAAGAGATCCGCACAGTCTGAAATAAAGTGTCTGTAATAATTAAGCAGACCGAGTAAGTGTCTTAATTGGTAATGTGAAGTGGGTGGTTAAAAGTCTTTCAGGTAAAGGAGATACACTTTTTGAGGTGAAGTGATAATACCTGATCAAAAAAAAAGAAGTAAAAAAGAAATTGTTTATGAAGAGGTAAGCGAAGACGCCATTTCAAATATGATGGAAGGTGTTCTAGAATCTATTCCAGCATTCCCAAGAATTATAAAGATATATGAATAACTAGCGGGGGGTACCCGGCGTTGCCCGGTTGTTTGGAGGTGTGTGTGAGGGGGGGAGGGGGTAAAGTATAAGCGAAGTAATAACCCTGTTTAAATATTAAAAAAAAAACGACGTTAAACTTCTTTTAAAAAATCGGCAAAACCCAAACAAAAAAAAACAAAACAAACAAACAAAAAAAAAAGAAAAAAAAGAAAAAACAGCGAACAAACGCAAAACTTCTTTAAAAAAATCGGCAAAACCCAAACAAAGAAAAAAACAAACAAACAAAAAAAAAAAGAAAAAAAAAAAAAGAAAAAACAGCGAACAAACGCAAAACTTCTTTAAAAAATAGAAATCGGAAAAAACAAAAAGAAAAAATCAGGGGGAAAAATTGATGAACGTGTTCGGAAAAACAAAAAGCAAAAAAACACAGCGAAAAGCGAAAAAAAAAAAATGGCATAAATAACCCTTCGGTTCGGTTAAGGCCATGGTGCGTTTCACCCATTAGAAAGCATAGAACGAAAATGAACGTTAAAATTCCATTCCAGTTCTTTTTAAGCAGCTACGAAGTAAAGAAAACCCAAACCGGTGTTCCTTCGTAACTATCTCTTGTGAACGATCCCGCAACGGTGTACGTGGTGGCGGAGGAAGGAGGAATTTATTAGAGAGAAAAGATTTTACTACTTCCAATGATTTTAACCGATTTTGGCAATGAACTCTCAGCAGAAAAAAATATAGCAATCTACGATTATCGAGGAAGTGGAGAGGTAATAGGGCTATAACACACCTCAGATATTGTGCTGCAGTTATATATATAGGGAAGGAATGAATGGCACAATCGCGTTGACACACCGGTTCTCGCTAGATCAGCGGATTTAAGCAATGTTGAGCCTGGCCGGTACCAGATGAGTGACCATTTGGGAATGGCGAAGCGCTGTATGTACCGCGAGGTAAAATACCAGGTTGAGAAACTGGCGCGGTCTATCCTTCTCTCGAGGGTAGATGGGACTCTCTTAAGCCGTGGTAGGCACCCCGTCTAGTGATAGCATCACGATAAAAATACCCTTGATAGCCCTGGCGAAGACTCAAGTATTCAGCTACAGACAAGATTTGAATTGCACTACAAACTCATTACACGAGTTCAATCTCAGCTGCGGCTGCGCTCGATTGGATTGGATCATGAATAGCCAGACTGTACTATTGATGAATAACAATCCCGATATTCTTTAATTAATTGGAATTTTTTTTTAGATGAGTAATTTGTATTATTTATTTATTTATTGCGGACTATTATCCTCATCTCTTAAGTCGTTGTTTCACGACGTTTCGGCCAACTATTCGTCTGGCCTTCGTCAGGTGGTTAACCGCGACAGGATGGGAACTCCGAATTGCCTAACTGCATTCTCAGTTATTACTGGTGAGACGACAACAACTATGGAAGGCAGTAATTGCTGAGAATGCAGTCAGGAGATTCGGCGTTCCCATCCCGTTACGGTTAACCACCTGACGAAGGTCAGAGGAATAGTTGGCCGAAACGTCGTGAAGCAACAACTAAGAAAAGATGAGGATAATAGTCCGCAATAAAATAAATGGATAAATAATATGATACTGATATTCGCTTAGTTTCCGAATTCATTCAAGAAGCTACGTAAAATGTAAATAAAATCGTGGGAACATTTCTTATTTATTTAAAAATCGTGTCTAGTGCTGTGATGTTATTATTTGAATAATTGATGAGGAAAAACACAGTAACAGTTAAATAAATAAGTATTAACGAAAATACATGAAAAAGGTAAATTGAGCTTGTTGGTGACGACCATACTCTCCACGTGCCCGTCTCTGCTTGACTTCGTCGACCGGTCCTTGTTACCTGGAAGTGACGTCATGGACGGAAGTGACGTCGTGAAATAGTTAATTATTCCAGGCAGTAGTGGTGCGTCCCCAAAATCTAGCATGTATGAAACTGTGAGTTTAAAATGAAATAATAAACGATTATTTAATATTTATTAAAAATATTAAGAAATAACCCGTTGAAAGTGCGTGTCGTGAGCGTCTTAATTATAGGAGAGCGAGATGTCGAGCTACTCTCTTTGTGAAACCACGTATTTGAGAGAAACAGGTTAGTTCGAATAAATATAATTTATTATAACCGGCAAAAAAATTGTACACTGTCGTGGTGAGCTGTGATGATGAGCATTATTCATTCATTTCGCATGAATCAATGTGAATATTGTCAACATTCACTTACTTGATATCTTTTCGATTGGATTTCTTCAAATAAACTTGAAACTAATAATAGAAGATAAAGAATAACATTTTGTCTTTAGTGGGACATTGATTGTCGCTGACAAAACCAGAAAAAAATGAGTTTGCCGGCAGGGTAGATTGGGTACACTCGTCAAGAAGTCGTTACATCTTGATCGTAACAGATTTAACTTGAATCAGTAACTAGAAACATTTTAACCGCCAAGACTAAGTTCGTTTCCTTTAATAATTACAAAGAAACCTTCTCAATCACTCACACTTATGGCTAAAGATACATTACCTGAAAGTACTTCGTTCAAACTCCTCGGAATGGGGATTGGGGACCAGCTCCCGAGAGGTGGGAAATGGGAGCTGGATAGTTAGAGTCTCTTCGTATATAGGATTGCCCCTACATGGACCAGAAACTCTTTGCCACAAGGGTAATGGTCTTTGCTTGCAGTATCTGCCGGAACAGATAGTACACTTTGATCTTGGTCCGAAGGCCAAACGCTCTAAGAAGAGATGGGGTTTTATTTATTTGCTTCACCACTGAGCAAATTAGGCACAATCCGTTTTTTTTTTTTAATGTGGAGAGATTGGGGAAAAGGGGGACCAGCTCCCCGTGGAGTGACAATTGGTATGAAGGGGTTTTTCTGCATTGACCAATAACTGATTGCTACAAGAACAATGGTCTTATATGTGGGGTTGTCCCCACGTATGGTCTTTGATTGCAGCATCTGCCGGAACAGATACTACACTTTGATCTTGGCCCGAAGGCCCAAACGCTCTAAGAAGAGGGGGTGGACTGTATTTATTTGCTTTCCCACGAGAGCAAATTAGGCATGAGGTCGTTTTTAAATGTGGAGAGAGGGAAGGGAAAATGGGACCAGCTCCCGAGAGGTAGGAAATAGGAGCTGGATAGTGAGAGTATCTTGGTATATAGGGTTGCCCCTATATGGACCAGAAACTCATTGCCAGAAAGGCAATGGTCTTTGCTTGCAGCATCCGCAGGAACAGATACTACACTTTGAGATATTAAATTCTTTATTCAAGCTAAAATTACAATGTAAGTTTCAACTGAACAAAAACTTAGGCACAAGGCCAACTCAAAAGGGGAGGTCATCCTTGTCACTCTGGAACTAAAAAAATTCTCTTAGCGAGTATCTTCTTTCACCATAATACCGCATTCACCCTTTCGTACTGGGGGACATCCTACTTAGAACCCAATTGTTTAAAACATTTTTTATTTACGTGTAAAAACAAAAAGATAACAACAATGATGATACGATAAATCTTTTCTGTCGAGGGCGGGGGAAAAATACAAAAGTGGTTAGTAGGATCCTCCCAACCCTGTACAAGCCCTCGACGTAAATACCCCCGACAAACCTAACAAGCAGCAAAGTCTCACCCCTACACAGTAGATATCCCTGAATGAAATAAAGCCTTCTTCTCTAATAGTTTCTTCCCCGGAACTGCTAGACTTTGGGATTCTTTCCCGGGCTCCTGCTTCCCCAACTGTACTGTCATGCAGAAGTTCAAGTGTAATGTTAACATACATCTTGCTGCTCAACTCCCCATGTAGTATCCCTGCAACTTATGTTCCTGATAGTAGCTCCTTACATCAAAATGGCACTGTGCCTTGCTTGAGGTGAAAATGTAAAAAATAACCCAAAAAGTAAAAAAAAAAAAAAAAAAAAAAAACGACTGGGACACTGATTGTCACTGACGAAACTAGAAAATGGGCTGCCAGCGGGGTAGATTGGGTACATTCGTCAAGAAGTCGTGTACGGAGTTACATCTTTATCGTAACAGATTGGACTTGAACCAGTAATTGGAAGCATTTTTAACCGACTAAGTTCAAGAAGAGTTCAAGTAGGTTTCATAGAAGCCGTGTCAGTCTCATTCTTTTGTCCCAAATAATTGGGATAAAAACTTTTGTGTTTTTTATTTACTATTTTTTTATTTTATCATTTTCTTTTGTTTCACGTCTTTTATTCCACTTCATAATATTCAATTCATTATTCAGTATGCAGCATCCAGCAGAAATTCAACGGCTGCTTGCCTACCGTCTGTCATTTCTACTTACCATGAAATAAGTGTTAGCAAAATATTATTTAAAACGAATATCTGGATAAATTGGAATTCGCCCGGCCCCCATGCGGGGCTGAGCACCAAAGTTCAATCAAAGACCATATGTGGGGACAACCCCACATATAAGACCATTGCTCTTGTAGCAATGAGTTATTGGTCAATGTAGGGGAAACCCTCCATACCAATTGTCACTATCCAACCCTCCTACTCCCCGGGGAATTGGTCCCCATTTCCCCGTCACTCTCCACATTAAAAAAAACGGCCTTGTGCCTTATTTGCTCAGTGGGGAAGCTAATAAATCCAATGAATATCTGGATAAATCCGTGTTGATGGGATAATTCTTTTTCTGATGCCTTATTCGATATTAGAACAAATCATTTGAAACATGCAACATCGAAATGTTCACCAGCTAGGAATACCAATTACACCCCGATACATTTATTTTCAATCAAGTCAATTGATTGCCTGCTCTAGTTGGGGACCCACGGATTGGGGGGGGGAGCTTCATATGCCTCCCTGCAGTGATCTAGTCCATAACACATTGTAATCTACATTGCACTGTAGAGAACCTACTGTTGAATTTTATGAAATCATTTATTATATATAATAGCGTTAATTAAAGTTTGAAATGAAAAAGTCAAGTATCACGTTGCAATTGTGTTTTAAGCAGAAACTTTCATTTCGAATGCACCTATATCAAAGGACGTACTGTTGAGTTTATATGTCGGGCCTTTCGGTTTATGTGGTAATAAAACTTCTCAAATGCATTTATGATGTTAGGCTGCGTAAGTGTTAACTTTAGTACAAAACCAATTGTTCCTTCTTTTATCAGATTTGTTCGGTTATCGATTATTGATACTTATCGAATGCATTCCGATACGAAAGCTATCTAAGAACACTGCCAGGCACGTAAAGTACCTTCGTGTGATATTTCAAAAATATCAGCCCAACTGTTTAGGAATATATAGGGAACGAACTCACACACAAATACACACGCACACAAAGTTCCTTTTATGATAATAGTAGATATTTTAGATGATTGGAAGATCTAATTTGTTAAAATGGTCGTGATAAACGAAAACGTGCGAACAAACTAAAATAAAAGACTATTATTTCATACAGATCATTGTAATTTTCATTTTATCTCTCTATATCCATTTCTTATCATTGTTGGTTGGCAAATACAAAGGCATATTAACACTATTGGATTGAAATGAGTGCCTCTCGTCTTGGAGAGGCTCTATGTTCTGACAAGGTTTTGAGTCTGACCTTTAATCCTGATCTGAGATGGAACATGTACATCGAATTTGTTGCTAAGACTGATAGAAAAATAGTGAGATCGTTCTACCGCTCCAGTAGATATCTCACTGCTGATGCAATTCTCTACCTGTATAAGAGCCAATTACATCCTAGGATGGAGTACTGTTGCCACATCTGGGCAAGAGCTGTTAGAAAGACTTATCCTGCCTTGACAGAGTTCAAAATAGACTTCGTAACGCAGTGGGGGATGCTCTTTTCTCTTCCCTGCAACCTCTTTCCCACAGAAGAAACGTTATTGTTATTTTGATGGCAAGTACTTGTCTGAGCTCCAATCTATGGTCCTTCCTGTCCTGACTCTCACGAAAAACACTCGTCTAGCTTAAACCACCACCAATAATTTCCCCCACTCTTTATCAGTGCCTAAACCTAAACGTAGATTCCATGAACAATTTTTTTTCTTAGAACTGCACACCTTTGGAGCTCTGCTCCGTTTTCCTGCTTTCCAGCTGACTACAATATGGTTGTCTTCAAGTCCAACGTAAACAAGTTATTGATGAGTCGGCCCCTTAAGTAATCCAATTTCTACTACTAACGATTACTACGATATTGTCCCATTGATTAATTTACACTCATTAACCCTTTATCCTCGAGTGGCTTCCGGACTTCGATAAATGGTGACATCTTTGTATTAATAATAATAATAATAATAATAATAATAATAATCTGAAACTGCAAAATTGTAGTTAAATACCCCCTTTTCCCCTCCAAAAATTTTTGCGTCGGATTCAAGTGGCACTACACCAAAGAGTCGCGAAGCGTCATGGAGGATGGAAAGACCGAGAAAATAAAGCACTAAATAGACCTCAACTGGATGTCTGCGATGAGGACTGAGACATTGGGGAGGCTTATTGCTACCCAGTAATGAATCATGGTCATTGCCAACGATGGCAAACGGCTGTTTCAGTAATGCAAATTAATTTGCAAAGGTTATTGAAAGCGATTGAGACTACTGGAAATCTGGTGAGACTTATTGTCACTCAGAATCCAGGGAACACCGTCAATTGCTCTCTGTGAGTTAAATCTGATGACCTGTGTAAGAACTCCCTGTAAATACAAATATTACCACCACCATCACCACCACTACCACCACCAACAACAACAATGATAATAACAACGTTGAAGATATATAAGTTCTCTATCCCCTCCCCTTCCCCTTCCCCTTCCCCATCCTCTCCCATTACTCAGTCACCCGCCTTCACGAAAGAATGATGCCAAACAGCCGAGAAGGGCCAAAGAGAATGGAAAGACCGAGAAGAAAGAGCACTGACCAGACCTCCGATGAACAAGTGCGAAGGGAGCTGGGACCTTGAGGAGGCTTATTGCCACAGATTCCAATGGAGACTAATGGCCACTACAAGCGAAAAATCGATGGTTGGCGACTATTGCGATAATGCAAATTCATTTGCAAATATTACCAGAAGAGGTAGAGAGCACTGGAAAACTGGGGAGATTTGTTATCACTCAGCTTCCAGAGAACACCACAGGCTGTTCTCAAGGAGAGATCCTTTATGCCATGTGTGAAAGCTCCTTGTGGGCCAATAATAATAATAATAATGAATGGGCACCAAACCTAATAATGAGGGTCAGGAAGGATGGGAACTCCAAGGAGAGAAAGCACTAGCAAGGCATCCGCTGGCTGAGTGCAAAGAGGAATGGGATCCTGGGATGGGTTATTGCCACCCAGATCCCAGTGAAGACCGGCGATCGCTGCCAACGAGAAATCGATGGTAGGCGGCTGTTGCGATAACGCAAATCCTTTTGCAAAGGTTATCGAAATAGGTGGAGTTTGGGGGAGATTGTTGTCACTCAGACTCTAGGGAACACCGCAAGTTGTTCTCAAATAGCAATTTTTGATGATGGCTTGTGTGACTACTACTAGTGAGTAAATAATAATAATAATAATAATAATAATAATAATAATAATAATAATAATAATATAACTATAGCGATAATGTGGGTCTTCATGTTTCACGTATTGGATTTCAGTTTGTAAAATTTTGTATTTATAATTGTTTTTATTATTGTTGTTATTGTTGTTGGTTGGCTACAGATGTTATCTTTGACGTCCTTGACGTGAGTGCACACAAAGAAACGGTGTGAGAACGCAGGTGGTGGTTTCTTTGGCATGTCCTTACTTCCGGTCAGCCTAGTTTTTTTACGGACATCTGCACATCGCCATCTTATAGTGATAATGAAAAGGCAGTTCCGGTACTTATGACGTATGTATTGTCGTCATCGGTTTTCATGAGAACTACATAAGCACAGAAAATGACGACGTTCCTTCTTTGACTCTTCTCATGAAGAGGTCAAAAATATTTCAGAAATCTTTATTAACTCTTTGAAGAATTAATTTACTTTGACTGTCCCTCATCAATAATTTTCCCCACTCTTTATCCGTGCCTAAATCAAAACGTAGATTCCATGAACAAAGCTTATTTCTTAGAACTGCACGCCTGTGGAACTCTCTGCCGCTTGCCTGTTCCCCCCCCCCCCGAATTCAACTTGGATGTCTTCAAGTCTAACACAAACAAATTCCTGATGAACCGCCCCCTTAAGTAATGACACCTTATCAAATCCCCAATACTAACTATTACTACGATAATATCCCACTGATTAGCGTACACACAATAATCCTTATCCCCGAGTGGATCCTGGGCCTTGATAAGTGGTGACCCCCATGTAAAAAAAAAATCTTTACGAAAGTTTCTTAAAGAAAAATATGGCTGAATATATACGTTAAGATTTTTGTTCCTTAGAAACGCTGGTTGAGTTTGAATAAAATAACATACGTATTATATACGTTTGAAGCCAAAACAACGCATTATTAAAAAATAAACAGACATTTATTTTGTTTTCAATTTATATTGAAATACATAAATATATTTCGAAGGAAACCTCCATCTTCAGTATGTCTTTCTTTCTTTTTTTTGCCATGTTGTTGTTGGTCACGCGGAATTCACGTTAACATTTTGCTTATTCTCTGCTCCAATTAATGATATCATTTAGAAAGCGATATGGTCTTTTGCGATACTTAGAAATTAGTTGAGTCAGTCGAAGTCGATAGAGGGACAGAGACAGTTTTCAGATCCTGATAGCTCCGAATAGAAGGGGAATCAGAAATGGCTATAGTAAGAATCAAGAACCAGTAGTACAGTTTTCCAATGGCGAGAAACATCCGAAATAAAGCTGCTGTAAATATCACCAAAATTTCAAGTTGTACGAGTCTTCATTTGCAGCTTTTCCGAGGATTCTTCCAAATCAAGACCAAAAATAAACCAGCTATGTTCCTGAGTGACCAGATGCTGAAACCCCTAATAAGTGCTTTTGGGTTGTAAAGGTATTTATGTATATTCCTGTCCCGTCATAAATTTTAATTAAATGTAAATACACACAATGAACTCTATATTAAACGATCATAGATGAACACACGTCATATAGATAATTGTGACACGTAGATATACACGTATATACGCTCTCATAAAATCTAACCACTAGAAGAACCATGTATATAAAGCATATCCAAACAGTAATTGAAAGGTTTAAAATTTTTGGTATTTTATCATTAATGATTTTTTTTCTCTATTTCAGATATTTCACAGAAAATATTTTGGAAATTAATTTGGAATAAGGATAGCATTGAACAGCAAGTTGTGAAATTGTATTACCAAAATCAGGGGTCAATTTGGCGACAAAACTATCTCGTACTATGGCAATGTCAAATAGTCATCACGTTTCCCAGACTTGACTGGCCCCGACTTTTTCTCATGGGGATATCTTAAAGAATGAGTCTGT
Organism: Euprymna scolopes; assembly: GCF_053919585.1. NCBI lineage: Eukaryota > Metazoa > Mollusca > Cephalopoda > Sepiida > Sepiolidae > Euprymna > Euprymna scolopes. Next base: position 159,447,006 of record NC_136489.1, on the reverse strand, counting down.
GTTAACAAACCCCAGACTCTCCAAGAATTGATGGAAAACATCAGGAACGAAATAAGGAAGTTAAATCGCAGTCCAGAGATTCTGCAATCTGTCATGAACAATGTTTTGAAAAGAGCACAAATATACGTAGCTGAAAATGGCCAACATTCAAAAACGTTATTTATATCATAAATAAAGATTCTTTGTATTTTGTTATTACTTTTATGAAATTTTTCGATGCCTTAGTCAGATTGTGTAAAAATTACAAAAACATATCATAAAAAATAAAGAATATATTTAAGTTAAAAACCCTTCAGTGACTTTTTGTACACCCTATATGCTATAAACAACCCCACTATACGATATAATGCTGAATCCAGTAATTTAAAAAAAAGGAAGAAATTTTCTACTTCAAGTTCTTTATATCCTAATAATAGTGATTCATTTAGTTATTTTGTAGGACTTAATTGAGTTTTGGCAAAGGAAAAGAAAAAAAAAACAAACAAAACCAAAAACGTCAATGCTTGGTGCGTTTTAACCCAGGAAGCCGGTATGTTCAGTCAGCCTTATCTGTTATCACCAGAGTAATATTGATGAAGATGTTATTGTGACGAACAAACATATATTATTTCTAAGAAGAACTTAATGTCTGGGAAGAAAATCTCATGAAAAGAGAACAGATGCTAAACTACCTACTGAATTTAGAATTGAAAGATAGAACATTAATTAAAGTAATAGTATCGTTTTGTCTTTGGGCATATATATATATATATATATATATATATATATATATATCTGTAAGGTCTGACGAGACTGTTAGATTGTAAACATAGTCCAACATCCGAAACATATGTAACCAAACAGATAAAACGGTAATGAAAAATAAAACATATATATATATATATATATATATATGTTTTATTTTTATTATCATTTTATCTGTTTGGTTACATATGTTTCGGATGTTGGACTATGTTTACGATCCAACAGCCTCGTCAGACCTTACAGAAATGGTTGCTAGTATTTGGAAGAAATGTTTTAGAGAAAATACGGGAGAAAAGGGGGGGTAAGAGATATTAAGGGGGAGGAGTCGACTTTTACTTGTCAAACACATATGACACTTACACAAACCCTTCCTCTTTCTCTCTCTCCTTCTCTCTTTCGCTCTCTCTCATCTATTTTATATACCTGGCTAAACAACCGAAAAGCAGTCTTAATTTTAAAACCTATAAATTGAAATTCCTTCCCCTCCTTTCCTTACCCCCCCTTTTTACAATCCTCTCTCCCCTTCCCCCTCTCTATATCTATATATCTCCACCCACGCCTACCTGAATCTGCTACCTCCCCACACACACTACAATCTAACGTATTTTAACCTTCAAAACTTAAATATTGTCGATACCCGTCCCCCTCCCCCTTATTATCGTAATAAAAAATTAAACAGATATTTGCTCTGCAATAGTATTGAGCACTTTCTTCAGGTTTTTACTAATTACTAATTTTACTATATATATATATATATATATACAGTATCCCAAAACGAACTGAGAGATTTAAAATTTGATTAACTTCCTTAATATTTAAGTTATGCTTACCAATTTTCATGTGTAGGTAGATGAGCCTTTCCGTGATTGCTTAAGATATAGTAAGATATCATTGTCTACTTATTCTCATTTTATTTATACAACTTAATCTAGGGTATGTTTTTCACAAGGTCTAATTTTACTTATGAAAAATGATGTTACTCAAATGTCCACCATTTTCATTTTCACACTCTTGTGCTCTCTGCAGGGCATTGCCCAGCACATCCCTTAATGTTTCAGGGCTTATGGCCCTAATTTTCTCCTCTCTATTGTTTTTAAGGCCATTTATTGTGGCTGGTTTGTTTGTATATACCCGCTCTTTGAGGTAACTCCAAAGGAAGAAATCTGCACATGTGAGATCTGTCGAGCGGGGTGGCCAATTTATCTCACAGCCACGAGAAATTATTCGGTTGCCGAATATGTCCTGGAGCAGATTTAATGTTTCTCGTGCCGTATGCTCCGTTCCACCGTCCTGCTGGAACCACATTGATCGAGAGACCCCAATTTGACTTGATCTCCTTCGTACCGATGTGGATTGATCCTCGTCAACACTCTCAGCTAATCTCTGACGATTCTCATCACTTCTTGCCGTACCGGGTCTACCAGATTTAGGGAGGTCACATACAGACCCTTGCTCATGAACTCGAGCCACCATAGCGTTTATTGCATTGGGAGTAGAGGAATTTATTGTGTTGAAATTTCGTCGAAATTCTCTTCGAGTTTCTGATATTGACTCATTCAACCTAAAATACGACTCTACAATAAATATCCGGTCCTCGGTAGTGTAATGACTCAGGGGAAGGGTTACTCTAGATGATTTGAAAAAATAAAAGAAAAATATAAAAAATTAAGAAAGTTATGATTTTTTTTTAACCATCACAGCTTCTTTTGGAACACCTTATATATATATATATATATATATATATATATATATATATATATATATATATATATATATATATAATATATATATAAAATATATAAATATATATAAATAAATATATATATATATATAAATATATATATTATATATACAATATATAAATATATATATAAATAAATATATATATATAAATATATATATATGTTATATATATATAATATATAAATATATATATATAAATAAATATATATATACATAAATATATATATATATATATATATTATATATATAATATATAAATATATAAATATATATAAATATATATATATATATATATATATATATATATATATATATATATATATATATATATATATATGACTTTATCCGATTGGCAAAATTTTAGAATAATTATAAAAAAGTGAACCATATCGTAAATTCAATCAACTAAAAAAATGGAAACCGGGGTGAGGAAAAGAAATATATATATATATATATATATATATATATATATATATATATATATATATATATATATATATATATATATATATATATATAATGGGGCAAGTTATATGTACAATTAAATAAAATAAATAAGTCGATTAAAAAACGATCGTTAAAATATACCCAAAGCGCTTTTCGTTCAGACAAACATTTTCAAGGGTCATAAGTCTGAAAATTATTATTTTTTTAGAATATTTGGTAGTGATATGGAATACGAGCGGAGAGGAGGTTAAGAAGAAAAAAAAAAAAAACCTTACTACCCAAATACTTCTAACTGAAGCCGGAGGTTTCTCTGCTTGCACAAAGTAGAGGGGTTAGCAATGATGGCAAGTGCTTCGAGGACAGACAGGTGGAACTTTGTGCGTCCTCGGTACAAAACAGAAAAACACTCCGGAGAGAAAACAAGACCGCATTCCTTTTTATCGACCAAGTGTTGGCCGATGGACGATTCTATCAGTTGAGATTTTCTGGTAGTAGGTTGATGATCCCGGATGAAACGGGGAACATGTTGGGCGATTCTGACCTGAAGACGCTAGGTCGTCTTGCCTATATAGACGGCACCACACCGACATTGAAAGTTATAAATAATATTACTTGTTTGGGAGATAGGCAAGACACCCTTACGAAATGAGGGAAAGGCGGTTTTTGTGGAAAAGGCAATACGGAGTGATAGAGCCCCAAAATTAGAAGACACCAGAGAGGAAATCTTATCGCAAATAAGTTGGCCTTCAAGTCCAATCCAGGGTAACCTAAGGTATACCGGAAATCTATATGGACCGTATTTTGGTAGCTCAGATCAGAAAAGGATTGAATTTTTTTATTAATAACTAAGTTAACTAATGGAGGTGGATATCCATTAGTAATAAAAATCCTTTTAATGTTTTCAATTTCCACATCAATAAAAGGTGGGGAACAAATAGCAAGTGCCCGATGGGTTAAGTTTCTAATAAGATTTAGTTTCCTGGTTGTGGGTGCAAAAGAATCCCAACTAAGATAAAGACCAGTGAAAGTGGGTTTTCTATAAATAGATGTCATAAAGGAAAGCCCACGTTTAGAAACTAACACATCAAGGAAAGGAAGGGAGTTATCTTTTTCCACCTCCATCGTAAATTTGAGAGAAGGGTGTAAATTATTTAATAAGTGGAAAAAGGACATAGCTTCATCATGCGTTGCGAAACAAGAAAAAGTGTCGTCAACATAACGCATGTAAAATGCTGGTCTAGGGCACTTGTCAAACAACGTCTGTTCTAAAAAACCCACAAAAATATTGGCCAAAGTTTGGCCAAGGGGTGATCCCATCGATATACCGTCGAACTGGCGATACATCACATCGTTGAAACTAAAGGAAACTGACTTAGTAGCAAGTTCCAAAAGTTCAACGAACACCGCCTCAGGAAAAGAGGGGAGGGGGCCAGGGCCTCTATAAAGAAAATCAGCACATATGTCAATGACCTCGTCAAGAGGGACATTGGTAAAAAAATTGCTAATATCAAAGGAAACCAAATAACAGTTGTTAGTGGTAAGAGGAAGCTCCTTGATAGTCGATGCGAAATGAAAAGAATCAGGTGTGCAATGTGTTGAATAAAAAGAACAGACTGGTTCAAGAATTAAAACCAGCCATTTAGCCAGATTGTGTTGGGCCGAACCTACCATCAACAAAATTGGTCTCAATGGAGTATCAATTTTGTGTACCTTAGGCAATCCGTAAATCCTGGGGCGTTGAGAGCCCACCGGTCGGATATTATTATAAACTTCCTTAGATAAATATTTAAGTTTATTCCATCGAAGTAGTTTATTTTGAAGCTTGGTTTCAATTGAAGGAGTGTCATCAGAGTCCAGGGAACCTAAACAGATAAATTTGCTATCATTGTTAAGAATAGAAAGCATTTTTGCAATGTAGTCTTGACGGTCAAGGATAACTACACCGTTGCCTTTATCTGGGCGAGAAATGTAAATCTCATTATTGCATTTTAATTGCTTAACCGCAATGAAATGATTACTTTGCCAAATAAAATGGCGAGAAGAAATATTGCATTGACTGAATTTATTGGCTAATTCAGTCAAGCGAGATTTAACAATATTTAAGTTGTCACCCGAACCATTATTTTTTATTTGTGAAAATAAAATCTCAAATTCACTAAGAGTTTGAGTTACGTCAATCTGGCGAGGAGGGACACAAAATTCAAGTCCCCTAGACAACACAAACGTATCGACTTCTGACAATTTAAATTTAGAGAAATTAAATATATGCTGATCCGAGAATGAAGGCTCACCAAATTTATTTTAATCAAAAGGTTTAAGAAATTAGTAAATTTTTGATTATTTGTATGACGACACTTAACATCCTTGGCTGAAAGTAGCTTAGAAAATCGAAGTTTATCAAATGGAGACAACGTTTTCCAAGCGAGAAACCAAGCCGAGTAATGTTTACTCTGTAAGCTAAGAAGCACATCAGAATAAAATGTTATTTCGTCTTTTAAAAAGGCCACTGTAAGGTTCCAAGAATTCCTACATTTAATCTTGGAAATGCGTCTACAGATATAGCCCGGTGCAACATGATTCGATAGACATCCACGAAGGAACTTGATTTTACATTTGATGGAGGTGATCTTGTTTCTCAGGTGAATTATATTATTTAACGAATGAATGAAGTTTTTGCCATAATGGTTCAATAAATGGGATATGACTTTATTCGATTGGCAAAATTTTAGAATAATTATAAAAAAGTGAACCATATCGTAAATTCAATCAACTAAAAAAATGGAAACAGGGGTGAGGAAAAGAAAAAAAAATATATATATAATGGGGCAAGTTATATGTACAATTAAATAAAATAAATAAGTCGATTAAAAAACGATCGTTAAAATATACCCAAAGCGCTTTTCGTTCAGACAAACATTTTCAAGGGTCATAAGTCTGAAAATTATTATTTTTTTAGAAAATACTTGCTATTTGTTCCCCACCTTTTATTGATGTGCTATTTGTTCCCCACCTTTTATTGATGTGGAAATTGAAAACATTAAAAGGATTTTTATTACTAATGGATATCCACCTCCATTAGTTAACTTAGTTATTAATAAAAAAATTCAATCCTTTTCTGAGCTACCAAAATACGGTCCATGTAGATTTCCGGTATACCTTAGGTTACCCTGGATTGGACTTGAAGGCCAACTTATTTGCGATAAGATTTCCTCTCTGGTGTCTTCTAATTTTGGGGCTCTATCGCTCCGTATTGCCTTTTCCACAAAAACCGCCTTTCCCTCATTTCGTAAGGATGTCTTGCCTATCTCCCAAACAAGTAATATTATTTATAACTTTCAATGTCGGTGTGGTGCCGTCTATATAGGCAAGACGACCCAGCGTCTTCAGGTCAGAATCGCCCAACATGTTCCCCGTTTCATCCGGGATCATCAACCTACTACCAGAAAATCTCAACTGATAGAATCGTCCATCGGCCAACACTTGGTCGATAAAAAGGAATGCGGTCTTGTTTTCTCTCCGGAGTGTTTTTCTGTTTTGTACCGAGGACGCACAAAGTTCCACCTGTCTGTCCTCGAAGCACTTGCCATCATTGCTAACCCCCCTACTTTGTGCAAGCAGAGAAACCTCCGGCTTCAGTTAGAATTATTTGGGTAGTCAGGTTTTTTTTTTCTTTTTTTTTTTTTTCTTAACCTCCTCTCCGCTCGTATTCCATATCACTACCAAATATTCTAAAAAAATAATAATTTTCAGACTTATGACCCTTGAAAATGTTTGTCTGAACGAAAAGCGCTTTGGGTATATTTTAACGATCGTTTTTTAATCGACTTATTTATTTTATTTAATTGTACATATAACTTGCCCCATTATATATATATATATATTTTTTTTTCTTTTCCTCACCCCGGTTTCCATTTTTTTAGTTGATTGAATTTACGATATGGTTCACTTTTTTATAAATATATATATATATATATATATATATATATATATATATATATATATATATATATATATATATATATGTATATATATATATTGCGTATAAATTAGTCCCCTGTGGAATTTTCACAATTTCCGCTAATATATATATATATATATATATATATATATATATATATATATATATATATATATATATATATATATATACTTGCATGAAGACGAAACGATAATATTATGTACGGATATGGTTTTATGGCGAACAAACATATACTGCTCTGTCCCTAAACGAAGGTAATGCCTGCCACTTGGGGACATTGTGAAACCTTTTCACGAGGTCCCTCCCGACAGTTATTACTGGAAACAACAACAACAACAAAAAAAAAAACATCTTGAATAATGTTGAAAAAAAAGTCATGAGAAATCAAACAATTAAAAACAATTAATGAAAAAATCATCTGAACTTGGCTGAAAATCCCCCCCCCCTAAAGAAAAAGAAAAAAAGAAAAAGTTTTCCATGTCGCATGTCAAAACCTGCGCAAAGATTTGTGTCCGTTTGTGCGATCTACTTCCCTTTTCACTATCCCTCATTATCGCCGTAAGATTTAGTTCGTTTTCTTTATCCAAACTAACAGAAAATGTTTTTTCAATGGTATTTTCCTCTACAGCTATTTTATATATACGTTGTTTTTTGCATTTACTTTCATCAGATGACGAAAGAGGTGACATGTGCCACACACACACACACACACACACACACACACACACACACACACATATACTTTTATTTGCTTTACATAAACATTTATACGTCGCTACACATTCTGACCATATGAACGTTGCATATGAAAAGGTATATATATATATATATATATATACATACATATATATATATATATATATATATATATATATATATATATACCTTTAAATTAACTATATATGACTTGAAGTTTATTTAGTTAACTATTATGTGTGATTATATTCAAGCAGATATTCTACGTGATTTATACTTGCATAATATTTGCGTTAAAAGCTTAGAGTAAACACAACACAAACCTCTTCCTATATATATATATATATATATATATATATATATATATATATATATATATATATATACGTATGCGTATATATTTTTTTTAAAAAATTGACTACCAAACTCCTCTATCAACTTTAGGCCCCACTCTCTCTCTCTCTCTCTCTCTCTCTCTCTCTCTCTCTCTCTCTCTCTCTCTCTATATATATATATATATATATATATATATATATATATACTAGCATGAGTGCCCGGCGTTGCCCGGGTATTTGGAGGTGTATGTTGAGCAAAAAAAAAAAAAAGCGGTCAGTTTTTTAAAACGTTGACCCCTATTATGACCCCTTATGTCCAAGGAATCTATATCTAAAATTTCAAGTAGACCCCAAAATTGTCGGAGGAGTTTGGTAGAGTTCTCAAAGGTAAAATCGTTGAACTTTATCTCTTAATCGCCAAATATCTTGGCAAAAACCAATCACATCGATTTCCCCAAATCTCAGTAACCTTTATATCAAATTTCGAGTCTGTAGACTAAAAATTGACAGAGTTATTACGCAGGGAAATGTACACAGACACACACACAGACGTTCACTTATATATATATATATATATATATATATATATAAATTTGGGCTTTTTGTGTATCGATTATCATATTGAAAACCCTTTCTTTTCTATTTATTTTAAAAGATAATACTGCTTTGTTATATATGGGTTGCATTCATTTGCAAAAGCGTTAGCTAATTTGCATATTCTTTTAAACATTCATTTTAATTAATTTCCTATTAGTTTTTTTTCGGTTCGTATGGGATGATCATCTTTAGTTAACTATTACGTGTAATTATATTCATGCAGATATTCTACATGATTTATACTTGCGTAATATTTGCGTAAAAAGCTTTTAATAAACACAAACATCTTCCTATATATTTATGTATGCGTATATATATGTGTTTTAAAAATTGCCTACGAAATTCCTCTATCAGTTTTTGGTCTACAGACATAAAACCTAATATATAGGGTATTCGGACCCATACGAAACTTTATATATATTGGGTTTTAGCTGGAGAAAAAGTGCAAAAGTGTGAAAATTAAAAAAAATGGAATTTTCTAGGAGGAGGTCGAACGACAGCATTACGAATATGCATGCATAACGGAATAGCTATTATTGTATGTTTTAATTTTTAGCCTTGTAGGAAACATCTTAACACCTCAGGCATTAACGCCAAAGGAAAAACTAAATCGTAAGCTAAATGTTTTGGTTTCGATTCTCTGTGGTGGTGCACAAGTCATTTTTTAAAACTTTTTAAATTATTACTAAATATATATTTTTTAAAAATATTTTTATTACATTTTCACCCCAAACAAGGCACATTGTCACTTTGGTGAAGGGGGCTACTATCAGGGGCAGCAAGTGCTGGGGCATTATATTGGGTTTGGGTAGCAAGATGTCTGTTCACGTTACACTTGAACTTCTGCGTGTCAGTACAGTTGCGGAAGCAGGGACCTGGAATGGAATTCCAGAGTCTAGCGTTTCTGGGGAAGAAACTACTGGAGTAGAGAGATCTTTTACATCTAGGGATCTCTACTGTGTGGGGGTGGGATTTAGCTGCCTGTCGGGTTTGTCGAGGGTGTCTACGTCGTGGAGGCACAAGTGTCTGCAGTTCATCAGAGAATTCACCATTAAAATACTTGTAGAACAGGCAGAGGGATGCAACGTCGATGGGACAGAGACTTAAGCTTAGATGACAGTTCAGGACCTATCAGATTGGCGACTCTCTTTTGAACCTTGTCTAGGAGCGAGAGACTAGTAGCAGATGCACCAGCCCAAATGTGACAACAATACTCCATACATGGGCGAATGGTTGCCTTATAGAAGTACAGGATACTTTCAGGTGTCAGTAGTTTTCTAGCACGGTAGAGAGAGCCTACCTTTTATATATTGAGTCCAATATGATATAATAATAATAAATACGAAATCTGTATTAACCAAAATATCAAATTTAAGCGTATTGTACGACCGGGTAATGCAGGTTGGCCTGTTAGTATATATATATATATATATATATATATATATATATATATATATATATATATATATATATATATTGAGTCTGCACAAATAATTAACAAGAACACGGAAAGTAAAGGTATAACAATAATATATTAGGAAGAAAAGTTATATACATATTTACATGTCTTCAGATATACTTTAGTTGGAGATATTCCGACAGGTGGCGTGTTGCATGTCTTACTGGAGGCAACATAGGCGTCTTGCCTATTTGGCCGTCGTTGCAGAACTCTCCCGGTATCGGTGATTGATACTTTTATATATCTCACTCACCCACCTATGTTAATTAGTGGGCGTCTCCACAATAATATATATATTAGGAGGGGGTACAAAACTTGATTATATATTATATTAAAAAGGAAAGACTGAGTGTTTTTGTATCCACGGTAAAAAGAAGGACGGAGGAAAAACATTTAATGAAGGTTTAAAAAATAAATTAATAAAGGGGTAGTGTCAGCTGACCGGTTTCGCCCTCACTTTACAAAGCCGAATCGAGAGAACGCCTTAAATAAAATCAAAATATCGGAAACAAACAAAAAAATGGAGGAACAACTAAATAAAATGGAGAGGAAACGCCTTAGAGACTAATCACGTCCAGATCCAAAAGACAATCCAGTTGCTTAAAGAGAGAAGGTCTCTGGAAATGGGCGTGAATATTCTCCAAGACCTTCAAATGAAATATCGAAAAAGCGTGACTTAGAACAGAAAATGAGTCACTGCTGAAATTCATTGAACATTTCAATTTCTTCCATTCTTTTTCAAAGATTTTTTGGATTGTTCCTAGTGCTCCTACTATTATAGGTATTATTTGGATTCTCTTCATCATCCATATCTCTTTCAGCTGTCTGGCTAGCTCTGTGGTTTGCTCCGTTTCACCTTTTCTTTGATATCCACCCTGTGGTCAGGTGGGACAGCAAAGTCTATTATTATTATTATTATTATTATTATTATTATTATTATTATTATTATTATTATTATTATTAATAATACGATACCGTGTGTATTCTTTTGTGTGTCACGCTTTTCAGCAAATTTGATTGGTTGAGATTTAATTCTGGAATAGACATTTAATTTCGGAATACACATTTACGAATGCTCTAGGTTCTATTCGGTTTGCGTGTTCTCATCGCTATATTTATTTTTAATTCTATAAAATTTAAGGTTTTATCTTTCAAAATTTGTTAAGAAATAATTGATTTTAAGTTATTCCGTAAGAAAAAACTATAACACAAATCTCTCGGCCGGCGGGGACAAAAATTGAGCAGTTATTTGTTTTTTTTTTCATTGTTTATTTTTTTTATATTAGTTTATTGAGAGAGAGAGAGAGAGAGAGAGAGAGAGGGAGAGAGAGACGCCGATGTCTTCGTTAATTAAAATGTTGCTACTACAACAATATTTACATGTAAATAAAAGCCAAGATATGAAATCTCGAACTTAGCGACAGGTTATTAGCGAAACTGGTTTTATACATAAAATATTTTTATAAAAACATTAAATCTAAAAATAAATGTATATATAAATATATATTAAATGACAGTTCCTTTTTGTAAATAAATTATATTTATTACAACATTGTTTTAACTAAAATAGTTTCATGAAAAACTGTTTTTGGTACATAACATATTTTAATCTATATATTAATACGATATAGTGTGTGCTATTTTCTGTGTCACATTTATTTTTTTTCTTCCGAGTGTCTGTCGTTTAATTGTTATGTCTTTCCATTTTTTGTAATAAATAATTTTACCAAGAATTCTTCATCAGTTTTGGTTTCGGTTTCGATTATAGCTGAAAGAACTCAAGTTATATATACATACATTCTTTTTTCTCCATAAGTTTTGGTTTCGGTTTCGATTCAAGCTGGTGCACCCAAGCCATATGGATATATTTTTATTTTTGAAATCACAAGTTTAATATATATATATATATATATATATATATATATATATATATATATATATATATATATATATATATATATATATATATATGAATGGATCGAAAATTGATTCTTATAGTAATATATACGAAATCTGCAAAAATTAAAATATCATATTTTAGCATATTTTACGACGAGGCTATGCCGGGCGTCCCTGCTAGTTTAGATATATACTTTTGCAGTTTTAACAAAAGAACTACAATAATATCAGGGTGTCTCCATTTATGCTGAACATCCACAAAAATGCCAACATCAATATATTACACATGAAAGAGTCCGCTGTAGAATTTCCACAGGTCCCGCTAGTTGTCGTTGTTATTATTATTATTATTATTATTATTATTATTATTATTATTACTATTATTATTATTATTATTATTATTATTATTATTATTATTGGCTAACATAGAGCTTTCACACAAGTCAACAAACGATCTGATTGGAGACCTGTGGTGTTCTCGGGAAGCTGAGTGACAACAAGTCTCTCCAGACGTCCAGCTCTCTCCACCTGAATTTGCATCATCGCAACAGCCGCTTACCATTGATTTCTCGCTGGTAGTGGCCATTGGTTTATACTGGAATTTGAGTGGCACTCAGCCTCCCCAAGGTCCCAGTTCTCTTTGCGTTTGTCCAGCCGAGGTCTGGTTGGAGCTCGCTCCTCGGTCTTTCAGTCCTTATTGACCTTCTCGGCCCTTTGGTATCATTTTTTTGGTGGTGATGAAACAATGGGGGATGTATGATGGGGGGGTGTAGAACTTGTAAATATGCAGTTTCGGTGTTCTTCATTCCCTGTAACGCTTATTCGTTATACTGTCTTGTGTTATTCTCCGCATTCAAGGGTTTTTCTTAATATTTCAGTCCTTTATATTATCGTTAGTCGTTGTACTTTTGCAGTTATTCCTCTGATTCCAATTTCTGACATTCTTTTTTCGAAGTTTTTCGGAATTGTCTCTAGTGCTCCTACTATTATCGGTACTATTTTGATTTTCTTCATCATCCAAATCCCTTTTAACTCTCTGGCTAGCTCTGTGTATTTGCTTCGTTTCTCCTTTTCTTTCATACTCACCCTGTGGTCAGTTGGGACAGCAAAGTCCACGATTTGACAGGATTTTCTTTCTTGTTAATTATTACGACATCTGGTCTTCTTGCTTGGATGCGTTTGCCCGTCTATTATTATTATTATTATTATTATTATTATTATTATTATTATTATTATTATTATTATTATTTATTTATTTATTTATTTATTTTTTCCATAGTAATCTTAACCTTTGGATATTTTTAGTTGGATTATTTTTCCTTAAACATCAGGTCAATTTCTTTGACTCTAGATATTAAAGCTGTATTAACACTATCGCCGTTCATAACAGGTAAGCCTTTTGCAAAATTGTAAAAAGAAATTGTCTTGTCAATCTGATTAAGACATTTATGGTGGCTTTTTTATGGTCCAAGCTTTTCAATTACAATGGAAATCACCTTAACTTTCTTACAGATCGAAGTGTTATCTATTTAGATAATGAAAGAAAGAGGGAGAAAAAGGCAGACCAAGAGAGATAAAGAAAGAAAGAAAAAAGAGTGTGTGCATGAGAGAGAGAGAGAGAGAGAGAAAGAGAGAGAGAGAGAGAGAGGGGGAAGTGAGAGAGAGAGGAAGGGTGTAAATGGATGCATGGATGTTTGCCTTGCGGTTTTGAATTTCCATTAAAACAAATATTCATGCACATATTTGTAACCGAACACAATCATACATTTCGAAATATAACGATTTTGAGGAATTCATAATTATTTATACTTGTATAGCTCATTATTGCAGTTCTATCCATGATAAGCGGACGATTATATTGTGTAGTGGGGTTCATATTGGATACATAACGGGGACAGGTATAACGGTGTACATATTACACGAATTACGATGCCACTTCTGATGGGAAGACATTTATACAGACTGGGATAATTCTTGGAATTCATTATAAGATGATAAACACAATTACCTTTCGTTCGTGATGAAGGATTACACAAGACAACAGTTACAACATAATGATGACTTTTTTATTCATCTGATCGGCCGGGCGATGACGTCATGAATTCAGATTGGATCTACATGGCCTAATCTTCTACTCTTCCCCTCTAAGGGGCTCCCACTCTAACTGATTCTCTCAATTCTTAGCTGATCAACTGACTCGCAACTCTGACTGACTCCGAACCCAGAGAATCCTATACTGAGAAATGTCCCTTGTTTATGACGTCAGGAGTGTGTTTTCAAACGTGACTAATTTTCACGTGTCTTTACATATGTTTGTCCAAACACACTTTTGGAAAACAAAAGAATCCTCAATTCTAATTCTAACATTTTTTTTAAACAATACATTTTTAATTTGCATTGTCCATTCTTTCACTGACATATTTAATATTCAGATTTCTAAAAGAATTAACAATAGACTTGATTTCTAACATTCCATTTCTTAACCTTGCCTAAAGGGTTCGATTCTAGGCTTATCCTAATCTCATTTTCACTTATTTAGTATTCTTATTTACATGGAAAGAGGACAGCCCTTTCCATATAACAATTTTACACGCAAACAAGTTAACATTTATGTTCCTGGACTTTTGGAGATGAGGATAATTAATTCGTGTTATTTGGATTATTCGAGCTGCTGCTCTCATCTTGAGTGCTATTTTCACAACGTTTCGGACGATTTAATATCCGACTTTCTTTAGGCGCATCAAGGACTCATAGCGTGATGATTAAAGTACTTGGTAAAATGCAGTTGGGTGTTGCGCCTTTCTGGAGATTGAAGGTTCAATTTTCAGAGCGGGCGATACTCATAATAAAATTGCCAAGTCCGACAGGAAGATTCCCGAGTTCGACAACAGACATCTGAAGAAGGTCGGAAGTTACATCGGCCGAAACGTTGCGAAACTAACAGTAAAGATGAGAACAGTAGTCCGAATGAGCTATGTAATACGAAGTTGATATTTACATAACAGTAAAAATAAGTTAAACAATAATAATAATAATAATAATAATAATAACAACAATAATAACAATAATAACAATAATAATAATAATAATAATAATAATAATAATAATAACAATAATAACAATAATAATAATAATAATAACAATAATAACAATAATAATAATAATAATAATAATAATACTCAGATTACTCTATTGTTGACATTTGTTTCCGCGGTACATTTATTGCCAGAATTCTTTCTAAAAATACATCGGATATTTACAAAAAAAGAACCACGTGAAGGTTGCCAACATCCTAACTCCGAATGATTTTGTGAAATACGCAGGTAATCAGTCCGTGTCGCTAACCACTAGACCACCGCCAACTTCCATTTTAAGAATTAAAAACAAGTTATTGTTTACGTAACAGTAAAATACAAACTGTAATTGATAAAACACACACACACACACACACACACACACACACACACACACACACACACACACACACACACACACACACACACACACGCGCGCGCACGCACGCACACTTATGAGCATTAAAATCATAATTATATCTCTGTTTAATTAATAATATCATTATTTGATTATAATTAATAAGAGAATTCTGTCGTAAACGTATTATATTTAAGTAATACTAGTAGTATTAACGTAATAGATTTTTCTTTCTTTTTAAGTTAGTAATGTGTGCAAGTCAGTGGCAGCGTTAAGTAGGCGACACGTGCCACCCGAGCGATGATTGGCACATCACAATAAAAATAGAAAACCAGGGTGTTAAGTTAGCTTTCACACACCGTAGACAGTTTAATTTTACAAGTGCTAATTAGGTATCCCCAATGTTCCTATTTACTTTGCCTCCCCACGAGGGCAGAGTTAAACACCAGAGTCGTTTTTAAATGTGGAGAAAAGGAGCAAAAATAAAAATTGTCTCAGTCGTGAAGGATTTCTATTCCACTAACCGAGAACAAAACATTGAAATGTAGTATCAGAGACAGATACTACACTTTGAGGTATTTATTTGCTCCCCCACTGAGCAAATTAGGCACACGGCCGATTTTTAATGTGAGGAGTGAAGGGGAAATGGGGACCAACTTCCGGGGGAGTAGGGGAGCTGGATAGTGACAATTGGTATGAAGGGTTGCCCCTTCATTGACCAAGGTCTTATATGTGGGGGCGACCCCACATATGGTCTTTGCTTGCAGTATCTGTCGGAACAGATGGTATTTATTTGCTCCCCCACCGAGCAAATTAGGCACAAGGCCGATTTTTAATGTGAGGAGTGAAGGGAGGGGGAAGGGAAAAAGGGGACCAGCTCCCGAGAGGTGGGAAATGGGAGCTGGTTAATGGTCAGGCATGTGGGGTTGCCCCCACATATGGTCTTCGCTAGTCATAGCTAGTCATAGCTAGCAGCATCTGCCGGGACAGATGGTATTTATTTGCTCCCCCACTGAGCAAATTAGGCACAAGGCCGTTTTTAATGTGAGGTAAAAACCAGCTCCCCTAAAAGTAGGCAAAAAGGGGGCACTCTGGTTACCAAAAATAATAATTGTCCCAGTATAGAGGGTTTCCTCTCCATTGACTGGTACAAATTATCTTAAGTGCAGCATCTGCCGGAACAGATACTACACTTTGATCTTGGCTCGAATGCCAAGAATCGAAAAGAATATGTTGTTTTACGCCCATCACATAACAGCATATTATTTTATTATCTTAAGAAGTTGATGATAATCATTTTCGGAGTGAGGTGGGTGGGACCGATAAACTTGGTATTCATTTGGTAATGAGTGAAGTATACGTGCAGGGGCATTAATGGAAATAAATTTCGTGGATCTCTAGTCTTGAACTCCATCGAGGCACACAAGGCGTTTTCCAGAAATAAAGTACTGTGTATTTCTGCTGAAAGCACACAAGTCGTTCGTAAGCATTAGTGTATATATATATATAGTCATTCGCATACAGATCTGTTTCGCTGTTTCACAGCTCATCCGTGCGGCTAGACAGGCAACTATCTCAAGCTAGGATTGAAACTCGACCGCCTATAAGACATTACGCTAATCGGAGGCTGCTGTGCGAGTCGTGAATTAACGATGTTTTGACATCGTCCGAAATACCTAAGCTCGATTTGTTTACACAAATAGCATCGCTTTATATGCTAATGGTAATTCGTGTATCACTTCTCAATATAATGGAAATGGTATTCCGACAAAATAGAGAAATGAAAAATAAAAAGGAACAAAACGAGTTATGTGTTCATCAACGTTTCGTCTTTATTTCGAGACTTCCTCGAAATAAAGACGAAACGTTGATGAATACATAACTTGGTTTGTTCCTTTTTATTTCTCTATTTTGTTGGAATACTATTTCCATCATTCTCT
>NC_136489.1:159379735-159424735 GCF_053919585.1 Euprymna scolopes | reverse complement strand
ACACATGCCGATACACACACTAACACACGCACATACATACACACATATACACACATACACACGTGCACACACGCATATACACGCACTAACACACGCACATACATTCACACGTACACATATGCACACATGCAGATACACACACTAACACACGCAAATACATACACGCATACACATATGCCCACAAGCAAATACACACACCAACATACGCACATGCATACACACATATACACGCATACACATATGCACACCCGCAGATACACACACTAACGCACGCACATACATACGCACATACACATATGAACACATGCAATCATACACGCGCACACGAGCATGCGCGCGTACACACGCAAACACGCACACAACCACACACACACACACACACACACACACACACACACACACACGCGCGTGCACACACTAACGAGCACCCGCACCGATTTGGAGACCTATTTATTTAATAGTGCTTTGATTGAAAAACTTACAAAGCTTTTTTCTTACTGGGCGGTCAGTAGTTATTAAGGCCCAAAAGCCACTCTAGGATAAGGGTTAAGTGTTACGTAAATGGTTACGCAACAGGATTAATCACGGCTGAACTTGGGGAGGGCTAGATTATCCAAATGGGTGGCTCAATAGGAATTTATTTATATGAGATTTGAAGACGACCGTGTTATAGTCAGCCGGTAAGCAAACATACACTATTGTGTTCCACAGAGAGTTCTAAAACAGAAGCTCTGATCAAGGAATTTTCGTTTAGTTTAGGGCGCAGAAAGAGAGTGAGGACACTTGTTGGCGGTTGTTTCAGCGAGGCGAGTATTCGTTGCGAACGTTTTAAATAGAGGGGGCATAGATTGGAGCTCAGACAAGCACTTATCCTGAAATTATCGATAGAGCAAAGACAGACTCGCAACGTCTCTTTTGTGAGAAAGAGGAAGCAGGGAGGCGAAAAGGTAATCGCTCATCAACTTACAGACAACATACAAATGGTATACATACATATATGCATACGTAAGCACACACACACACGCACACACACACATATATATACATATATATACATGTATATGTGTGTGTATATATATATATACATATAACTACTTAATTTACTCACATAAAATTAATATACGAAAGTATAGATTTATGCGTAAACTTTAAGTATTTACTTCAAAAGTGCTCAATACGTAGGTAGAGCTAGTTAGTAAGTTATAAAATGTATATGGCGATTAAGCTACACTGAATATTCCGCTTTTCATCCACTCTAGGACTCTTCATAAGCCTGAAGAGTCCTAGAGTGGATTAAACGCGGAATATTCAGTATAGCTTAATCGCTATCTATATACATTTTATAACTTATTATATATATATATATATATATATATATATATATATATATATATATATACCAGCTGGCCGCACAGCGTTGCCCGGTCGTAAAATACGCATTAATAATATATTTTGATTAATACAGAAACGGAAATGTGTATACAAGTATTATGTTTTTCTAAACTGTTCGGTTCTTGTAAGTAAAAAAAAAAAAAAAAAAATGCTCAGGCTGAGATCGAAACCAAAGTCTAAAAACAGTGAGTCGGGTACGATAACCATTACACCAGCGTGACATGGCTCTTAAAAGGTGTATTTTCAAACCACTTATTCTTAGCACAAGTAATCTGTAACGTGAACTAGTCACGCATGCGCATTCGTGAAACAGTTAGTAAACAGATAAAAACCCGATGACACCCACGTACAATTTTTTTTTTCATTTTGGACCCCATAGCAGCCATTTTATCCGGATGAAAACCAATTTGAAAATGTCTGAATACCCTATATACCAAATTTCTGTAGATGAAAAATTCATTGAGTACTTAGGTTGAGAAGTGTCATCGCACACATGTTCACTTTTATATATATATATAGATATGCGTATATCTGATTAATCGTAGACGATAAGACACGTGTCAGTTGATAATTATATTTAAAAAATAATATATATATATATATATATATATATATATATATATATATATATATATATATATATATAAGATTGTTTGCATTTTTATTTTATTTTTTTTTTTTATTAACGATTAATTTCTTAATTTCGCTCCCTGAGTGATTTCTCTTATTATAAGAAAGGAGTTATTTGCCCTTTGTTTACATTTTTTTCGTCCAAATCTTAGGACGTTTTTTTTTATTTACTTTTTTATTATTTAAATATAAATTATTAATTGATAATTACTACGTGCATATAGATGACTTACTTTTATGCACGTAGTAATTATCAATGAATATATATAGTTAGTTATGAAATATATATATATATATATATATATATATATATATATATATATATATATATATATATATATAGTTAGTTATAAAATATATATGGCGATTAAGCTACACTGAATATTCCGCGTTTCATCCGCTCTAGGATTCTTCAGGCTTAGGCGCGAATTCACGCACAAGCCTGAAGAATGGAAGAAGGGAATTCGCGCATAAGCCTGAAGAATCCTCGAGTGGATGAAAAGCAGAATATTCAGTGTAGCTTAATCGCCATATACATTTTATAACTTACTAACTAGCTCTACCTACGTATTGAGCACTTTTGAAGTAAATACTTAAAGTTTACGCATAAATTTATACTTTCATATACTAATTTTATGTGAGTAAATTAAGTAGTTATATATATATATATATGAACTAGTTAAATATATATATATATATATATATATATATATATATATATACATATATATATATATATATATATATACACGTGTTAATAGCCACAATTACTAATCTTATGTTGTAGTCAGGCAAGTGTTCTAGATTGTTTCAGCAACGCTCTGGGGGCCTCGTTCGTTTTAATTTTAATTAGTTCAAATATTACCGGAAAGGTATATTTATATATATTTTTTTCTTTCCTTGTTTCGCTCTTTCTACAAATTTCTATTCTTCTTTCAAGTCACATTTTGTCCATGACACAGTGCATAGAATTAGGTAAGAGATCAATGAGACATTACTCACGGTTTTATTATCCAACATATTGCTTGCTCATGGCTGAAGTTACAAACGTGTTAGAAGCTGTTTGAGCGGTGCTCTGGAAGCTCCTTTAGTTCCAATGTTCTTTTTTTTTTTTTTTTTTTTTGCAGCAAAACAGTAATAAGAGAAGATCCTGATCCGCAAAAGAATTTGTACGGCAACATGGATTGCCTGTCGGCGTAAGCAAGCACAACTCCGGCGTAATTGGATCCCGTCTTTCGAATTAACAAGAAAGGATGATTTCATTTTCGAGTATAAATATTTGAGGTACCAAGATGTCAGAAAGTGATCAAATTTACATATGCTTAAGAGCATGAAATATCCATAGCTGTATCCCAGAGTAGCTATATAAACACGCATGGTCTTCATAAGGGCACATAAAAATGGTGCAAGACAACCTTTAGTGAATTGATTATGCCGTTCCCGGAACGGGTAATGTAATATTTATATAATTTCAACATATGGAGTTGATTACAAACAAACATTTATGGTTTCTATTTCTACAATTGAATGTCATTTCTTTTATAAGTTAGCAAGTCAGAATGTAACATTTGGGGGGGGGGATGTTTAATAAAAAAGTGATTAAAATGAAACAGTAGATGCCTGACATTTTGCGTTTATTTTTTTTTTAAATCTGTATTTATTATATTATTGCGTAGATTTTGTTTGGAACTTTATCAGATAGTTTGATAGTTTGACGTGTCCGACATTTTGCGATGAGGATTGATAATGTTTAATTAATTTGCATGATTCGGAATACTTTTCTCATCTTCATGATATTTTTACAACGTTCGGACAATGTTAGCTTCGATCTTCTTCTTGTGGATATTGTCGAATTCGAGAATCTTTCTGTCGAACTCGGGAATCTTTCTGTTTAAATCGGGAATCTTTCTGTTGAACTCGGGAATCTTTCTGTCGAACTCGGGAATCTTTCTGTTTAAATCGGGAATCTTTCTGTTGAACTCGGGAATCTTTCTGTTGAACTCGGGAATCTTTCTGTCGAACTCGGGAATCTTTCTGTCGAACTCGGGATATTTCTGTCGAGCTCGGAAATCTTTCTGTCGAACTCGGGATTCTTTCTGTCGAACTCGGAAATCTTTCTGTTTAACTCGGGAATCTTTCTGTTTAACTCTGTTTAAAAAATTTCGAAAAGAATCATGCTCTCATTCCGTCAGCCTTGACTGGGTAGACTAGATAGATAAAATAGAATCGATAGATAAAACGTCACACACACACACACACACACACACTGACACACACACACACACACACACACACACACACACACACACACACACACACACACACACACACACATATATATATAGTGTATCACAAAAGGATTTATAGGATGGCACTGCTTTCCTCTTCATGGGGAGGGGTCTATAAAAGGTGACCTAAAAATTGTTTACTTGCTTATGTCCCTGTCATCAGGTGCAGATGTCTGGGCATCCAATATTTGCACCCAAATCAAGAATAGAAACAAAATACATGGAACGAATATGTTCATTGCGACTTGGAATGTAAGAACACTCCAGGATAACAAAAAGAACCCTGAACGAAAAACCTCTATTATAGCACGTGTGTTAAGACATCATAGAATTTCTGTTGCAGCTCTTTCTGGAACTAGGTTTGCTGATACAGGACAGCTAGAGGAAGTTGAAGGTGGATACACTTTTTATTGTATTGGAAAACCAAGTTCTGAGAAACGTGAATCTGGTGTTGGTTTTGCCATCAGGACTGATATTGCCAAAAATCTTGAGTCCCTGCCCGTTGGTATAAATCACAGACTTATGTCCTTGCGCATTGCAGTAGGAAAGGACAAATATGCCACATTTTTGAGTTGCTATGCACCTACACTTAATTCATCTGATGAGCTAAAGGAGAGGTTTTACTCCTCTTTACGCGAACAAATCAACAAGGTCAGTATAAGGATAAGCTGTTTGTCTTGGGTGACTTCAATGCTCGTGTGGGTAGTGATACACAATTTTGGAGAAATGTCATTGGTTCACATGGAATTGGTAAAGTCAACTCAAATGGTGTTCTCTTATTGTCTCTGCAGTGAATTCGATCTTTTGCTCACTAATACAATGTTTCAGCTGCCTAATTGCAAGAAAGCTAGTTGGAAACATCCCCGGTCTAATCATTATCATCTCATTGATTATGTCATTGTACGTCGTTCTGATAGACAAGATATAATCCTTACGCGTTCTTACAGCATCGAGGAATGTTGGTCAGACCATAAATTGATTTGCTCCGCAGTCAGGATGAAAACCAAGCGCCCTGTTCGAAACCAACGTAACTCTTCCATCAAGAGAATTGATGTAGGCAAGTTGAAAGTTAAGGAGATAATGCACTCATTTCAAAAGGCTACTGATGAAAAGCTGTCCTTCGTTGTATGTGGGAATGATATTGAGGCATCTTGGAGAGAGTTTAAAACTGCAGTGTATGACTCTGCTAAAGAGTCATTAGGATATGTTCGAAGGAAAAACCAAGATTGATGAAAATGATCCAACTATCGTCCCACTGCTCAATAACATGCATCAAACCCATCAAGTATGGATTATTGACAAAAATTCTTCAGTGAAACACAAGGCTTTCAGAATGGCCAAAAGGTTGGCACAATCTCGGCTCCGGAAAATGAAACAAAACTGGTGGGAGCAGAAAGCTGAGGCCTTACAAGATGCGGCGGATAGGTGTGATTTTAAATCATTCTACCAAAACCTCAAGGGGGTGTTTGATCCCATTTTAAGGGGGACATCTCCAATAATTTCGTCGGATGGCATTCTCCTCACTGATAAGAAAGAAATTACTAAGCGCTGGGCTGAACACTTTTCAAATGTTTTAAACAAAGAATCGACAGTGGATCGAGGAGTGATTGACGGTATTCCTCAGAGGCTAACGATCGAGGCGCTTGCTGATACTCCATCCATGTCGGAGATTGAATGGGCTGTAAAGTAACTTTCAAATGGTTAGGCTCCAGGTGATGACGGCATACCTGCAGGAATATACAAATGTGGAAGCCAACTGCTAATCAGGAAACTAAGTGCCCTGTTTTTTTTTTAATATGGGGACTTTGTACCGTGCCACAGCAGTTCTAAGACGCGTCAATCATTCACCTGTTTAAGCACAAAGGAAATAAGTGTGAGTGTGATAACCATAGAGGACTTTCTCTTTTGTCTGTTGCTGGTAAGATTCTAGCTCGTGTAATCCTAAACAGACTCAATGGTTCAATCTATAAAACTGTGCTCCCAGAAACCCAGTGTGGTTTTAAGGCAGGAAGAGGTACTGTGGACATGATCTTCAGCCTTCGGAAACTACAGGAGAAAGTGAGGGAGCAGAATAAGGAATTGTTTGTCACATTCGTTGACCTCACAAAGGCATTTGATACCGTCTGTAGGGATGCCCTGTGGACTGTTTTGAGGAGGCTTGGTATTCCGGACAAGATGTTGAATGTGATTGTCTCCTTTCACTGGGGAATGGTGGCGACAGTACGATCTGGCTATGAACAAAGTGAACCATTTGAAGTGTCAAATGGAACTAATCAAGGATGCGTCCTTGCTCCGATCCTATTTGCTCTTTTCTTTTCGGTGATGCTTGAGACAGCTTTCAGGAACACCTCAGGAGGCATAGGTGTTGAGTATCGATCAAGTGGAGGATTATTTAACCAGCAACGGTTCAAGGCCAAAATCAAGACTTCTGTGCAGACTGTTCTTGACCTCCTTTATGCTGATGACTGTGCTCTTGTCACCCATAGTCTTGATGACATGCAGAATATCATCAATAGCTTTTCTGGTGCATGTAAGGCCTTCGGTCTTACAATTAGCATAAAAAAGACTGAACTTATTCACCAGCCAAAACCAAACACTACATCCTCTTCACAACCAGTGGTATATGTTGATGGTAAAGCTTTAAAAACAGTATCTTCTGTTACATACCTCGGCTCTATTGTGTCTGATGATGCTAAATTTGAAAAGGACATCCAATGTAGAATTAATAAAGCTAGTGAGGCATTTGATAGGTTGCGACACAGACTCTGGAACAGCCACGATGTGTCTCTAAAAGTAAAGATGGCAGTCTACAAATCTGTTGTTCTGCCTACTTTTCTGTATGGTGCTGAAACGTGGACCTTGTATCGCAAGCATATAAATCAGCTTGACTCGTTCCATATGAGATGCCTGCGTTTTATCTGCAATGTTGGATGGCAGGATTGTGTTCCGAATAGTGAATTACTGGAGAGATGTGAAATCACTGGTATTGAATCATTTTTGATCAGGATACAAATGCGGTGGTCGGGTCATCTTGTAAGAATGGATGACTCAAGAGTTCCTAAGCAACTTTTTTATGGGCAACTGACAAATCTTGCCGTCCAATAGGGCGTCCCCTGCTTCGTTACAAAAATAAACTAAAAGATAACCTGAAACGTTGTGGAATTTCTCTGAGTTCCTGGGAGAGTGCAGCAGGGGATCGCAGAAAATTGAGGAAGATGTGTTTCCTGGGGACCAAAGAATTTGAATATAACCGCCTTTGTCATAGGGACACCCTTCGTACAAATATGAAGGCAAAACACAAGAAACATCCACCTAAAAATGAATATGTATGCCATTGTGGTTTCAGAGCACACAGCAAAGCAGGGTTATCTGTTCATTCGAGAAGGCATCTTTGACCTACGAGCATATGAAAGTTCACCATCTGCGGAGGAGTGTGCCGGACGTCTACAGGATTACAATTACGCATGTGGTGTCACAGAGCTTGGGAGCTGCTGAAGATTGCATACTGAACCCTCATTCATCGTCTTCAATAAGAGAATCCACCATATATATATATATATATATATATATATATATATATATATATATATATATATATATATAGTGTATTAAATATTTAAATACATCTCTTCATG
Organism: Euprymna scolopes; assembly: GCF_053919585.1. Lineage (NCBI taxonomy): Eukaryota > Metazoa > Mollusca > Cephalopoda > Sepiida > Sepiolidae > Euprymna > Euprymna scolopes. Next base: position 159,416,790 of record NC_136489.1, on the reverse strand, counting down.
GGACAACAATGACAAAATGATTTTTTGACACAATGAAAATTAGTTTGTTCTTAACATATATACCAGAGTTAATTTATTTTACCTTCAAAATAACTCCAAATATAACCATTAAAAACTAAATCCATGGCAACAAAAACTACGAAAAGTTGTCAATATTAACATGTCAACTCTTAATATTTTGTGTGGCCACCTTCATTATCCAAGACTGTCTTTACTCTCCTGGGCATGGAGTTTACCAGAGCTTCACATGTAGCCACCGGAGGAGTGCTCTTCCACTCTTCAATTACGACGTCGCGGAGCGGGTGGATATTTAAGACTTTGCGCACCTCCACCTTCTGTTTGAGGATGCCCCTAAAGTTTCTATTGGGTTCAAGTCTGGAGATATGCCCGGTCAGTCCGTCACCTTTACCCTCAGCTTCTTCAGTAAAGCAGTGGTTGTCTTGGGTCATTGTCATGCTGGAACATTTTTCAGCGACCCAGTCTCTGAAAGGAGGTGATTATGCTCTGCTGCAATATTTAACGGTACATTATGGAGTTCATGTTTCCCTCAATGAAATGTAACTCTCCAATACCTGCAGCACGCATGCAGCCCCGACCATGACATTCCCACAACCATGCTTGACTGCAGACTGACTTTTTATTGTGTCAAAAAATAATTTTTTCAGTGTTGTCCCATGAAGAGGTATACTTAAATATTTGAAGAAATGTGAGGAGTGTACTAACTTTCGCGATACACTGTATATATATATATATATATATATATATATATATATATATATATATATATATATATATATATAGCCTTTGAGACTTTATACGACCGGTCGCCGCAGTCGATTGAAAATTTCTTGGGGCTACTAAAAGTCGTAAATCACTCGCCCGCCAGTCGATAAAATTTCTTTAAATAAAGAAACGGGAAAAACTCATTTATTTTACGACCCTCAAATATGCAGTGATTTAGAATTACCTATGTCCCATCATTTGTGAATTCTTTCATCTCTAGCTGTGAGACCGTTGGAATATCGTATTGAAAAAAGAGTGGTCACGCTAAAGGCCAACAAGAGATCAAATTTACACATTCAGCGTGTAGTCAAAATGTCGCCTTCATTTAGCTCTCTGATTTTGAAATTCATTTGGAAAAAATTCTTCGACGCTACAACTACATACACTTCATGCTTACAAAAGTAAAGACGAACAAGCACCCGAAGAAATAATTCTTATTTTTATGGAACAATAATATGAATGATGCTATATAAAGAAACTGGTGTTGTATTTTAACGTTTTGTTGAATATTTACTAGAATGTTTGTAGAATAAAATAGTTGATTTACAAGAGTTAAACAAATATTTTCTTGTTAGATTATACACACGGTAATTTACTGAATTGTTGTAAAATTATTTACTATTATTGACTGAAACAAAGACATAAAGTCGGACGAGTAAAAATATTTTGGGGCGAGTAAATTTTCCCTCACACTCGACCAGCGATCGAGTGATTTTTTTTTCAAATCTCAAAGGATATATATATATATATATATATATATATATATATATATATATATATATATATATATATATATATATATACTGGAAAAAACTCAAAGACAACAAGAAGGAACAACTTCATATTTGTGTTTTTCGGATATTAAAATTGATGAGGTGATTCCCTGCTAGGGGTCATTGAAATACGTTTGCTAATGTGTAGCGAATAGCTCTCCAACAATCAATATATTGCTCTGTTTCATGCATTGAGCACTCTTTGGAATGACATATTGTGTTGTTGTTATGAGTTACTGATAAATTCTACCAACAGTATAATAATAATAATAATAATAATAATAATAATAATAATAATAATATATATATATATATATATATATATATATATATATATATATATATATATAATGCTCCCTATCTTAGGTTGAGTATTTGGGAAGTGATATACAAATTACTATTAGCGCATGAAGCGATGTTCTTTTTGTAAACAAAGTGAGCTTAGGTATTTGGACAATGTAAAAAACATTGTTAATTCACTACCGGCATAGCGCAAAGTTTTGTTTTCGGTTTCGGTTCAAACTGATGCACCGAAGTCATATGGATATATCTTTTTTATATTTTTGCAATCGCAACTTTATAAAATATAAGAATCACTAGAAAATTGACCCTATCATTCAACCACGGTAGTGGTTGAATATATGCTTAAGTCCGAAATTGAATGAATCGAGACACATTCAAACCCCCACCACTAATTCCGTTCGCAACCAAATTTCAAACAGGTTATATAGTTGGATAGAACACCTCATTAGCTACATTTTGAAAAAAGAATTTCGAAAATTGGTTCAGTAGAAAAAAAGTTACAACAAAATATGTGGGTTCACAAACAGGAGAGTAAGTACATAAGTGACTAACGTTTTTTTTTATTTTGCATAATGTTTTTTGTATATAAATATTTTTTACTGCTATTTTGCCAATATGACATGTTTGCGTAACGGTTAGAGTACCGGGGGTTCGTGGAAAGATTTTAGGTTCAATCCCGTGTATCGTTTTTTTTTTATAATTAAAAAACCGAACTTTTTTTTAATAACTAATTTTTTTTAACTCTCCTTGTGATTTTATAGCAAAAAATGGTGAATTTATCGATTAAAAATATTAGTGAATTCTATGATATACATATTCTTTGAATGAACTCAAATTTTTCGTTATCACATTTGATGAAAAATGTAGTCCCATTTTGGCAATGCGTCTGACCAATGATACTTTTGAACCCGCGACCAGCACCGCGATGTCATCAGCAGCAGCCTGGGCATAAATATTCCTATTTTTAAACTCCTTTAAAAGAGGATTCAACATACAGTTCCATAGTAAAGGTGATAAAATCCCACTTTGGAGGTTTCATTTAACTACTTCCCTTTTAACAGTTGCCCTCAGTAGTTCTACTTGAACTGTTCTGTGCCTCACCATATACTCAATCCATCGGATGAGTTCTGGTGGCACATTGAGTTCTCGTAGCGACTTGAACATACTACTGAAGGGTATGTTGTCAAAAGCTCCAACGATATCTAAAAAGACACCGAGTGCCATCTTCTTTTTTGTTAGTTTACGCTCTATACAGATCACGAATTCATGAACCGCAGTCTCGGTAGAGACCCTGGCTCGGAACTACTGTGATTGAATGATAAATATTGCATAAATGTGTGTTTGAGAGCTAATTTTTTTTGACAATCATTAATAAATATTATAAATTTATATATTAATACAATAGCAATGCCTGGAAAAATCATGGATTATATGGAAAAATGCGCGCATGAAAAGTAATATTCTTAAGATTTTTATTAAACCTGGAAAAGTAAAGGACAAGAAATTCAACCTGGAAACATAAAGAACAAGATATTCTAGTAAAGTAAAAAATAAGAATTTTTTAGACTTAAAATATTGCAGCTAAAAATAAAATTTGAATATTGATAAATATTTTATTTATTATTTGCATATGTTGTTGTTTATTGTTGAGTTAAAAAGAATTAAATGATCTTAATTATGATATAATAAAATTATTAATTTTTATGTAAATTATAAAATTATTAATTCCATCTACTAACTAACTAACTAATGAATTAATTTTATTCAAACAATTTTCACTACATAAATATATGCAAATAATAGGGGGAAATAAGTTCAATCCAGCGATTGACACCATTTCTAACTCAATAATAAACAACAACATATGCAAATAATAAATAAAATATTTATCAATATTCAAATTTTATTTTTAGCTGCAATATTTTAAGTCTAAAAAGTCTATAATTATAATATATCCGAAATCTGCATGAATTGAAATATCATATTTAAGCGTAGTTTACGACTGGACTACGCCGGGTGTCCCTGCTAGCTTAGATAAAAGGTTTTGCAGTTTTCATAAAAGAGCTACAAGACGTCTCCCTTTACGTTGAATGCCAACGTCAATATATTATATATGAAAGAGTCCGAGGCCAGAGGAATAGTTGGCCGAAACGTCGTGAAACAACTAAACAAACAAAAAAAAAAGATGAGGATAATAGTTTGCAAAACATAAATGAAAAATGTCTTATGTTTTATAAAAATCAGTAAATTTATCAAATAGCCTTTAAACAAGAAAAATGCATTTTAACGGCAAAATGTCTTGTCTGCCATTTTCTGTTTGAATTTTGATCCACAGCCAAGGAACATAATGCAACACTCATTTATCACAATACCGACTAGAAATTTGATTTTATGTTTTAATAACGAAATCTTAGGTGACTTGTCATAAATTTTGATTATAGATTTTTTTTTTAACCCAACAGGTACGGGCATAATAAAATGTTGTGTGATTATTAGGACTGTGACAACAGCATATTCTTACCATTGTTTTTGACTCTCGAGTATATATCCGACATAGTTAGACACAGTTAATCAATCGAGAACCACATCACTCTATCTAAAAACATATAAGATATTAACTTATATATATACTCGAGAGAAAAATCATGAAAAGAACATTCTCTTGTCATAGACCTAGTTATTGTTAGGACTGTGACAACAGCATATTCTCTTCATTCTTTTGTCTGTCAAGTATATATCCGACACGGTAAGACACGGTCAATCAACCGAAAACAACATCATTCTATATATATAAAAAAAAACATATAAGATATTAACGGATATACACTCAAAAGTCAAAACAATGAAAAGAATATGCTGTTGTCACAGCTCTAGTGAGTATACAGGGTGTCCAAAAGTCACTGATTTGACCCATGATTTTGGTTAAGCAATTTCACAACTTGCGTAGTTGTTCAATACTAAACTTATTAATAATTAATTGCCAAAATATTATCTGTTAAATGTCTGAAATAGCAAAAAAAAAAAAAAAAAAAAAAAAAAAAAATAATAATAATAATTAATGGTAAAATGGTCAAGATTTTCAACCTTTCAATAACCTTTTGGACAACCTGTATATTTTTTTTTATATCAAGGTATAACTGGATGAATGTCCTTGTATCCTAGTTTGATGCGAATCACGATTATTATTAATCAAAAGTATGTTTGGTAAAAAAAAATCTCTTCTTCATAAACGTGGACGTCTTGTCTACATGAGACGTGTCGTCGTTTGGCAAATTCAGTGCTAGGTTGACACATGTTGCCAAGTGGTACGTTTATTGTCTGATGCATTCTGCGCTATTTGTCTGACATAATATTGACTTAAAGTGAATTTAAATATAATTATTTTACAACATCGATCGTTATTAATACGTTGCGTACGCGAGAAAACTAGAAAGAAATGTGTGGAAAAGGCGAAAGGAAAAGAGCGAAAGAGTGAGAGAGAAGGAGAGAAGAAGAAGAAGGAAAGATTTAGATAGGCAGGGGAAGTAAAAAAAACGAAAGCAAATTGACCACAAAATATGGTGAAAGAACGTACGAGAGAAAAAAGAAGATAAAAAAACAAGAATAAAACTGAGAGAGTGCATGTATCGCTGAGAGAGAGAGAGAGAGAGAGAGAGAGAGAGAGAGAGAGAGAGAGGGGAAGAAATGGGGGAGAAAGTGAGATATATATGACGAAAAAAAGAGGAGATGGAGAGAAACAGCTGTAGATGGAGAGTATGATATATAGCCGCACTGTCTAGCTGCACTGATGAGCTGTGAAACAGCGAAACACTAGTATGTGGATGGCTATAATGCTCCCTATCTTGGGTTGAGAATATCGGGAAGTGATACACAAATTGCCATTAGCTTATTAAGCGACGCTCTTTGTGTAAACAACTCGAGCGGAGGCATTTGGACGATGTCAAAACATCGTTAATTCACTACCCACACAGCATCAGCCGTATAGCGCAATGGTTAGAAGCCTTGACGGTCATTTGGGTGGTCGGGTTTCGATCCTGGCTTGAGGCAGTTGCCTGTCTAGCCGCACTAATGAGCTGCGAAACAGTGCTGTATGTGGATGACTATATATATAGAATGTCTTGTGTGCGGGGCGTTTGCTCAGTTGCTCAGTTGATAGAATGCTTGCCTCGCATGCAAGAGGCTCGGGTTTCGAATCTTTAATTCGGATGTGTCTAACTGATGAGCCCAAATAAGGGCGAAACTCGAGTCTTGGACTTCCGGTTCGTTGACTGTGGACTGCGACGTTGTTTGTCTGTGGAATTTATTATATATATTCTTACGATAAAGCAGGCATATATATATATTTGTCTGTGGAATTTATTATATATATATATATACATATATATATATATATATATATATATATATATATATATATATAATATGAAGCTGAATGTGTGTGTGTGTGTCTGGTCACGAATAGGCTCCTACATGGTTGACTATTTTAAAAAACTGATTACATATAATGATAGAAGATGTATCGAGACACAGGAATGGGTATGTTTGATCTGGCAGAACGGTGGTTCATTAAAATTGTAGGGTCTGCGTTCGCGCTTGGTCCACAAAGTATGGAAATAAAAAATTTAAAAATAAAAAAAAAACGTTTACAAGTGTTTTTGATATAGATATACATAAGAATACTTTGATAAGTATGTTTTAACTTAAATAGGGATGAGATAATAAAATTATGGGGTCTGCGTTCGCGCCTGGCCTCCATAGAATGGTAATAGGCACACACTTTAATAAAGACTTTTCATATCTATCTGCGTAAGTATACTTTGATAATTATGTTTCAGTTTGAAGAAATATGGTATAATAAAATTATGGGGTGTTCGTTCGCGCCTGACCTCCATAGAATGGAAATATGTCACAAAGTTTAACAAGGTTTTTTAATATAGATCCACAGAATATTGTGATAAGTGTTTCAGTGTGAACAGGTATGATATAATAAATTATGGGGTTTATCTATTTTATTTTTACTTTCATCATATTTTGCTTTGGTTTGTATACCCCCAAATTCGAAGCTATCTCTTTACAACCCCTCCTTTTCATAAGCTATCATACTTTCATAAATTAGAGTCCATTTTCTGTAGGCTGTTTTTGAACCCAGTCAACGACGGGTATTTTGCTAGTATATATATATATATATATATATATATATATATATATATATATATATATATATATATATATATATATATTCATGTACTATTAGAGAGTTACCTCGAAAAAACCCTACAAGAAATCACCCATTTGTTTACTACTCATAATACAACTCCAATTATTGAGCCGACCGATCCACCGATCGTTTCCCCAACAAATAACAACGTCTCAGCAAACAACGCAAATAATATCATCAATATTTATTAATATAGTAATGATAGCAATAATAATAATAATAATAATAATAATAATAATAATAATAATAATTATTATTATTATTATTATTATTATAATAATAATAATAACATTACTAATGATAACCCGCCTCATTTTGCTCAAGACACTTACAATACTCAAAACTCACCTCTGAATATAAATAAAAATATCCCAGTACAAATTGAAACTACTATTGCTAATATAACAACCCTGAATTAAACTGTAATCACACTCCAAATCATAACAGAAATCCACATAATATTAACACCACATGAACGCCTGGTAAAATATACATATGTGATTATATTGGTGTTACTTCAACATTAATAAAGGTTAGAATATCTAACCACAATTCTTCCTTTAATAATCAAATCACTAATAACAATCAGGGAACTTCTATAATAACTTTAAGTAAAAAACTTAAATCTAAAAACATTCCTTTCTCTATAAATTGGGGTATTCTTAAAAAGTCTAAGTTTTGCACTCCAGGTTCTAAATCTTGGCAGCTCTGCATATCTTAAGCTATAAGTGTAATTACTTTTCCCCAAAATATCAACTTTTTTACTCTAAAAGCGAAATTATTTGCAACTGTAAACATAATAAAAATATAACGAATTCGAAATTACTTAGCTCGCCTCTTTAATCTACGGCTACAAATATAAAAGTTGTTTTCTATTTCTTCCTTTCTTTTTTGTGAGACTAAAGAACCTTGTGAACTAGATTTTTTCCATTTAGTCTCATTTTTTTCCTATATAATTTCACAGTATTTTATTTTTTATCCGCATTTTTCAAAATATGTGTGCACATGCATTTATACACTTATATATGTATATATGTGTATGCATACATTTATAATTATAATTTATAATTCTGCATTAAAATTAATAAACCTGAATGGTTGGAAGAGACGTTGGAAGCCTCTCTGTTTTATCGTTATTTTCATAGCAAATGCTCGTCTGAGCTTCAATCTGTGCCACCCCACTATCCAAACTTTCTCGAAAAACACTTTTCTAACTGAAACCACTATTAATAATTTGCTCAACTCTTTATCTCTGCCTAAACATAAACGTAGATTCCATGAACCAAGCTTCTTTCTTAGACCTGCACGCCTCTGTTCCGTTTTTTTCTGTTGCTTTCTGATTATAATATTGTCGTCTTGAAGTCTAATGTAAACAAGTTCTTGATGAACCGTCCTCTCAAGTAATTCAATTTACCTAATTACCACTATTAACGATTACTGCGATTGACTACTGTACACTCATTAAACCATATCCTCGAGTAGCTTCGGGGTCTTGATAAATGGCTCTTTTGTAAAAAAAAAACACGTTTATATGGATAACCGAATATATATTAAATCGACTGCCAAGGAAAAATGAGTGGACACAGTTCGGCTTTTGCTAACAAAGAAATTGAGCAATAAAACGCGAATAAACGAAACTAAAATATTTCTTAAATGAACCAAAATGAAAGACACGTGTCCGCGGTGAGCAACTGGATACGAAATGAATTAATCTCCACTAACGGATTCGCTTCATGTATCGCCAGTGTTGAAAAGCTTATCAGCCTCCATCTTGTCTGGTGACAACTCACTTAGAGAGAGACCCTTTCTCTCCCACCGAAAAAAATAAACAAAGCAAAAGACACACAAAAATGCACTTGAAAAAAAAAAATATTTTATACTCTTCCCCCTTTTTTCAGTTTCCTTTCATAACTTGTGCTTAATGTCTTTTTTTATTACTATTAATGTTTATTATTATTATTATTATTATTATTATTATTTTAGTCACACACACACATACACACACCACACACACATATATATATAGTCATCCAAATACAGTACTGTTTCGCTATTTCACAGCTCATCAGTGCGGCTAGACAGGCAACTACCTCAAGCCAGGATTGAAACCCGACCGTCTGTCCCCCAGAGTGCCCAATTATAAGGAAAATCCGAAAATAAGAGCGCATTTATATTTTTTATTTTGTGTACAGAAAGTTGTTAGATGAGACAAGTCATTGGTACCGTCGGTTTCAAGCCCGATAATTAGGACCGTTTAAGATATCCATATCAAGCTCTCTTCAATCAACACTCATCTCTCATCTAAACAGAGACATTTATTTCGAACGTGCCGTTGTCATACAAAGATGAGATGAGTATTAGCTGAAGAGGGCTTGATATGGATACCTTAAACGGTCTTAATTATCGGGCTTGAAACCGACGGTACCAATGACGTGTCTCATCTAACAACTTTCTGTACACAAAATACAATATATATATATATATATATATATATATATATGCATATATATATATATATATATATATATATATATATATATATATATATATATATATATATATATATATACTAGCATGGGTGCCCGGCGTTACCCGGGTGTTTAGAGGTGTATGCTGAGCAAAAAAAAGGGGGTAATTTTTTAAACTTTGACCCCTATTATGACCCCTGAAAATTTATTGTCTTGGCCTCAAATCAAGTTATTACGTTAGATCCATGTCCACGGAACCTATATCTAAAATTTCAAGGGTGTACACCCAAAATTGTCGGAGGAGTTTGGTAGAGTTCTTAAAGGTCAAATCGTTGAAATTTGACCCCTTAACAGACAAATTTCTGGCTGACACCCGTCACATCGATTTTCCCAAATCTCAGTACCCGGTATTTCAAATTTCGAGTCTATAGACTAAAAATTGACAGAGTTATTGCGTAGGGAAATGTACACAGACAGACAGACAGACACGTTCACTTTATATATATATATATATATATATATATATATATATATATATATATGAACAAATGATTAATAAAACATGGTAAAAGACATCTTGAAAAAGAGTTAAAAACATATTTAATTTTAAAAAGGAAGCACAAGATAAGTGGATAGTCCTTAATCCGCGGAGTTTCGAAGAAATACTCTCCTTCTCATCAGAGGGCAGGAATTAGCAAAATGCGGGATCGGATTTTGCAGGCAAAAGTATTTAATGAAACTACAAGTAAGTCACAGATCTTACTTGGTTAAAAAAAAGGGTGAGGTAAGGGGAATAGGAGGTAAAAGAAAAAATGATAAAAAGATTTCACATGAATGGATAGTGCGGTGAAGGATAATATATATATATATATATATATATATATATATATATATATATATATAAGGCAATGGCAGAAACACTAGACAGAGACCTCCAATCTGTAGTGGACTGGGGACAAAAATGGATGGTTACATTCAATACTGTCAAGATTAAGCGTGTCATTTGGATGTTTTTCAGGTCAATTCCTTTGCCTTTGGGGTTTTTGGTCTGACCTTAAACTACATCCGATGGTGAGGCCTCAGCTTGCGGGATTTGGGGAGTGTGGAGCCACTCCTTAATTACCATTGCTCCCAGGTCTACTCTGATCTGGAGTGATAGTACCTGTTAGGGCCCCAACTATGGGTTAAATAGAAATTGACTTAAAAAAACAAACAAACAAAAATATATTGTATCAAAAACTTTTTCTTCAAAATCACTGGATTCGGCATTAAATGACCTAAAAAGGGTTGATATGCCGTAAAACAAAAACAACCAACCAACATTTGACTTTGGACATTCCAGCTGTATTAACACTATCGCCGTTCCCAACAGGAAAACCCTTTTTTCAAAATTGTAAAAGAAATTGTCTTGTGAATCTGATTAAACCAGTTATGGTGGATTGTTTGTTTGTTATGTTCCCAAGCTTTTCAATTACAATGGGAATCACCTTGACTGTCAAACAGTTCGAGGGTTTTTTTTTTACATAGGCATCACCACATTATCAAGGCCAAGAGGCCACTCAAGGATAAGGGTTAAAGAGTGTACAGTAGAAATTGGAAAATATAGTAATCATTAGTAATGAAAATTTGGTAAATTTGATAACTTATATGGAACGGCTCATCAAGAACTTATTTACGTTAGACTTGAAGACAACCATATTGTAGTCAGCCGGAAAGCAGGAAAACGAAAGACAATTCCACAGGCATGCAGTTCTAAGAAAGAAGCTTTGTTCATGGAATCTACGTTTAGGTTTAGGCACAGATAAAGAGTGGGGGGAATTATTGATAGTGTTTACAGCTAGACGAGTGTTTCTTGTGAAAGTTTGGCGAGGGGGGACCATAGATTGAAGATCAGTCGAACACTTTCCATGAAAATAACGATACATCAGAGACAAACACACAACGTCTCTTCTGTGAGATAGAGGTTGCAAGGAAGAGAAAAGGACATCTCCTACGAGGCTACGAAGTCTATTTTGAACTCTATCAAGGCAGGCCAAGTCCTTTCTAGCAGCTCCTGCCCAGATGTGGCAACAGTATTCCATCCTTGGACGTACCTGGCTCTTATATAGATAGAGAATAGCATCAGCAGTGAGATATCTACCGGATCGATAGAAAGATCCCACCATTTTTCCAACGGCCTTGGCAACAGATTTGATGTACGTGTTCCATTTAAGATCAGGAGTAATGGTCAAGCCAAGAAGTTTGTCAAAACTTGAGGCCTCCTGAAGACGAGAGCCATTCATTTCAATTGATGCCAGATGTGGATCAGAATGTTGATGATGTAAAGAGAGAAGCTTGGTTTTAGATGCATTAAAAGTAACCAGCCACTCCTTACCCCATTGTACTACGTGCTCAAGATCAGAGGAGAGAGAATTGGAGAGAACTTGGTCGTTTACTGTCTTAGATGTGCTACCATAAATGGTAGTGTCGTCAGCATAGATGTCTACAACTGATGTAAGGATGTGATTTGGAAGATCATTAATGTAGATCAGGAAAAGAGTTGGGCCCAGGTGTTGATATTATATTATTGTTTCATAGCATTCTAAACTTTTTGATGTTTTTTATTATTTATTATTTTATTTTTTTAAATTTATTTTCATTTTTATTTTTTAAAATTTATTTATTTATTTATTTATTATTATTATTATTATTATTATTATTATTATTATTATTATTATTATTATTATTGGCTCACAAGGCGCTTTCACATAGATCACTCAAGATCTCTCCTTAAAACAGCAAGTGGTGATCCCTGGAAGCTGAGTGACAACAAGTCTCCCCAGATTTCCAATACTCTCCACCTCTTTCGATAACATTTGCAAATAAATTTACGTTATCGCACCAGCTGCTTGCCATTGATTTCTCGTTGGCAGCGGCCATTGGTCTCCACTGGAACTTGAGTGGCAATAAGCCTCCGCAAGATCCCAGTTCTCTTAATATTTGCTCAGCGGAGGTCTGGTCAGTGCTCTCTCCTCGGTCTTTCCTTCCTCCTTGACTCTTCTCTGCTATTCGGGCTAACTCTTTTTTTTTTGGGGGGGGGGCTCAGTGATGTGGTTATAGGGGGGGGTTAGAGAACTTATAGATGTGCATCTTCAATGTTCTTGGTTCCATGTAGCGTTTCATGTTTTGCCTCTGCTGCAGTTAATCTAGCTCGTGCTGTTGGCTCATGCGTATTAATCTCACCATTCAAGGAGGTTTCTTAATATTTCAGCTGGTTTCATTTTTGTTGTTCGTTGTATTTTTCCAGTCATTCCTCTGATTCCATTATTATTATTATTATTATTATTATTATTATTATTATTATTATTATTATTATTGGCTCACATGGAGCTTTCACACAAATCAACAAACGATCGGTTTGGAGACCTGTGATGTTCTCTGGAAGCTGAGTGACAACAAGTCTCCCCAGACGTCCAGCTCTCTCCACCTCCTTCGATAGCACTTGCAGATAAATCTGCATCATCGCAACAGGCTCATACTATTGATTTCTCGCTGGTAGTGGCCATTGGTTTATACTGGAATTTGAGTGGCACTAAGCCTCCCCACGATCCCAGTTCTCTTCGCGCTTGTCCAGCGGAGGTCTGGCCAGAGCTCTCTCCTCGGTCTTTCCATCCTTCTTGACCCTTCTCGGTTCTTTAGTATCACTTTTCTATTGGGGGGAGGGGACGGTGATGAGACAGTGGGGGATGCATGATGGTGTTGTAGAACTTGTTCATATGCAGCTTCGGTGTTCTTCATTCCCTGTAACGCTTCTTCGTTATATTGTCTTGTGTTATTATCCACATTCTGGGGGTTTCCTTAATATTTCAGCCGTTTTATTTATTGTTAGGCGTTGTATTTTTGCAGTTATTCCTCTGATTCCAATTTCTGCCATTCTTTTTTCCAAGTTTTTCGGAATTGTCCCTAGTGCTCCTACTATTATCGGTACTATTTTGATTTTCTTTATTATCCAAATCCCTTTTAACTCTCTGGCTAGCTCTGTGTATTTGCTTCGTTTTTCCTTTTCTTTCATACTCACCCTGTGGTCAGCTGGGACAGCAAAGTCTACGATTTGAAAGGATTTTTCTTTCTTGTTAATTATTATGACATCTGGTCTTCTTGCCTGGATGGGTTTGTCCGTCTGTATGACCATGTCCCATAGGATTTTGTGGTTCTCGTTTTCGAGTGCTGTTGCGGGGTTATGCTTGTACCATTTGTCTGTACGCTCAAAATGCAGTCGTTTGCATAATTCCCAGTGCACCACCCTCCACACTTGGTCATGCCTGTTTTTGTATTCCTTTTGGGCCAGTTTGTTGCATTCACTTACTATATTGTTTATCGTTTCGTCTCTCTGTCCGCATAGTCTGCATTTGCTGTTTTCTTGTGTTTTATCGATCCTTGCTTTGATATGGTTGGTTCTTATCGAGTTATCTTGTGCTGCAGTTATTAGAGATTCAGTTTCACGATTATTATTATTATTATTATTATTATTTTTATTATTATCATTATTATTATTATTATTATTATTATTATTATTATTATTATTGTTGTTGTTGTTGTTGTTGCTGCTGCTGTTGCTTTGATGTGCTAAAAGACATAGAAAAGCAGAAATGAATTTGACTTGCTTTTTCGAAATTATTCATTAAAACGTACAATAATTATATTATTTAATTATTGGAATGGTTTGAGATCAGTAATTTGTATATTTCATTTATTTATTTGTGAAATAGTTGTTGTTTCACTACGTTTCGGCCAACTATCCCTTCGTCAGGTGGTTAACCGCGACGGGACAGGAATGCTGAATCTCTCAACTGTATCTTCAGTAATTACTGCCTTCCATGCCATTTTCCTGACAAAACGCAAGGACCATTTCTAAAGATTTACAAATAAATTCCAACATGGCATGGTTCATTTTCCTTTTTTTTCCTTTTCCTTTTTGTTTTTTTGTTTGTTATTTTTGCTGGAAGAAGCGCAATGATACTCTGCCCCCTCCCACTTTTTTCTCTGTTAAACCCTTTCCTTTGTTTTTCTTCCTACCAATCTTTATCGTCTGCTAGTTTGCGTCTCTTTTTGATCGTACGTTATAATCCCCCTATATGTAACACGATGTAATTGTAATATAATTTAATATTATCATCCTAACTTTTTTACCATTTAATAGAAAAAGCTTCATATAAACTGCTAATATTCTTTAAAAATTTTTTTACAGCATACAAAAATAATGAAAATGCGAGACAAAAATCGTGTTTACATTATCGACGCTTTAAAACAACCTTCCTATGTAGGGAGGTTTTTTTTAAGCCGTTCACTCACCCATGTTTTAAAAATCAAATAATAATATTTTCCTGAACTTTTCGATATTCAATCATTATTAAATAAACTTACATATTAAAAGTAGGTTTCGATAAATATATTAGCGGAAATATATTTGTTTAGGTGTTCTACCCCCCCTATATTTCATTGTCTGAAAACTAAGCAAAATAAATGTGAGTTGATAAAAGTTTCAACATGTTTTTGAAGCGGAAAAGATCAAATAATTAAAAAATAGTAATATATATAAATATAAAATCCTGTTATTTGTTTCACTTACCTCAAAGTTGTATAAAAATGGGACATAAATTCAATATTATGTTAAAAAAAGTAAAAAAAAAGCAACACTTTCTGAACAATTTTTTCTAGGTAATATAATTATTTGAATTACAACAACAACAAAAAAAAACAATTCTAAAAAATAATTATCTTTGAAAAGCTTTAAATGATATTAAATTCAAATATTACGCGATATAAAGTTTAATTGAATTTTTTTTAATAACGGGTTCCCAATAATAAAAAAAATATATTCATATAAAAGAATATAAGACTATTTGAGATAATTAAAATTGTAAATCCAAAATCAGCCTAAAAAAAATTCGTTTTGATTTTATTATTTAAATTGATAGAGGGTGGTCTTTATGTTTGGCGCTTTTTTTTTAAATGTACGGAGGCTCGTAAGGAACATTATTTTTAAATACATGTGTAAATTAATTTTATTTTATTAACTCTAGTCTGTGTAGTTCGTTAATGAAAATGTATTTGTTTTACAAAAGGTAAGTTTTATATTATTTTTTATCTATAGCAAAAAAAAAAAAAACGTTACTCCTTTAATAATTATAACGCGAACGCTTATCCAAAGAAATTAACACAAACACACGAAATGATGACGTCACTAGTAAAATGTGTACTACTGACGTTTTACACATCGCCGTTGAAGTACCTCTAGATCATCTTCTTAACTATATTGTGAAATTTTTTTTTTCAATTTTCGTTCAATAAAACACAAGTTATGATGAATTTACTGGTGTTCAAAATCGTAAAAAAAAAGTAAGGAGGCTAGCTAGTTTTTTTATAACTGGTTTCCAAAGCAAGCGCGTCGCTTCAGCGACTACTGTTACTATCAATTCACCGCTCTCGCGAAAAGAGAAGTAACAAGTAAAACAGAGGGAATGAAAGAATTAAAGGGAGATAATTGGGGTGGGGGGATTTTATTGAAAGCTGACGAGTACCGTACATTGTTATTACATATATGTATGTTATGTTTATGGGGGCAAAAGATAAGACTGAATTAAATAAAGAACAAGTGAATTTATTTGAAGCCTGGAAAATTCATGGATTTAATAGAAAAAATACGAGCCTGAAAATAATATGGTTAAGCTTAAACATGGAAAAGTAAATAACTAGTTGTTAAAACTGGAAAAGAAAAGGACAAGATATTCTAGTAAAAAATATAATGAATTTATAACTTAAAATATTGCAATATTAAGATTTTTTTAAATTCAGTTTATTACATTATATAATCAATTCGTAACGCTCCAATATTTTAAGTTATGAATTTATTATACTTTTTACTAGAATATATCATTTTAACAACTAGTCCTTTTCCTTTCCGTCTTTAAGCTTAACCATATTACTTTTCATGTTTGCATTTTTTATGATCTCCACAAATTATATATATATATATATATATATATATATATATATATATATATATATATATATATATATATATATATAAGAGCAAATAGTTAATAAAACATGTTAAAAACACCTTGAAAAAGAGTGAAAAACATATTTAATTTGAAAAGGAAACACTTAATAAGTGGACAGTCCTTAATCCGCGGAGTTCCAAAGAAATACTTTCCTTCTCAGAGGGTAGGAATTAGCAAAATCCGGGATCGGATTTTGCTTGCAAACGTATTTGATGAAACTGCAATTAAGTCAAAGATCTTACTTGATAACAAAAAGTGAAGCATAGGGAATAGGGTGAAGAAAAAAGGTGATTTCACGTGAATGTATATATATATATATATATATATATATATATATATATATATATATATATATATATATATATATATATATATATAAATATATATTTGGAAATAATAATGTCAACAGTCAATATGATATATGTCTGCAAACATTGGAAAAAATATCGCCGTTTTTAAACAAAATAAATACAAGACAAAAACACGCGTTGATGAAAGTAACAAACTTATTCAGCGAAGCATTTCAATTTTATCTTTTCTTTTCTTTATCGCTTTTTAGATCTTGCTCTACGGACAAAAAAAAAGGGAGATAATTCAACGGCTTTATGTTATTTCAATCTCAGATGTCTTCAGCTCGACTGGCATGTGTACACTTGAGCAGTTTCCGACATTGATACGTAGGCACCCATGGCATAGTTTTCCGTTGCGTATTTACATGTCTCTCTCCCTATCCCTTTCTCAACGGCATTGCTAATGAATCACAATCTTGTTATAGCAGATGTAACAAAGATACATTTCTATTGTCGATTGAATCAGCAGTAAAAGTGAAACTTCTTTCAAACCGTAATTATGTAACTCCATTTTCCGTGTGAAAAAAAAATCGTTGTATGGCTGTATGTTTTATATATATATATATATATATATATATATATATATATATATATATATATATATATATATATATATATATATATATATACATATATATACATATAAATATATACATATAAATATATACATATATATATATATATATATATATATATATATATATATATATATATATTAGGCATCGCCAAAAATGGCCGAAAAATCAAGTTGTTGTTGTTTTTTAAAACGAAATTACATTTAGTAAAATCCATTATTTCTGATTAACTTTTTTTTTTCCAGAAAAATAAAACCCTGAATTTTATCATATAGGAAGCAGAATAATGTGAAACTTTTTTTTACTGTTTTTAATTTAATTTTAAATGTTTAATTTTCCCCAAAAGTTAACAATTGGCGTTTTTTGTTTTGCACAAAAAACGTATATAAATAGTTAAAAAAAAAAGAAGGGGTTTGAAAGAATTAATTTGTTTATTTCTTGTCTAACTAAGATTTAAGGTGATTTTCTATGAGAATATGCAAAAATATAATACCTAAGTACCTGGATTTCAAATAATTCCACTTATTCATATAGGCAACCAGTTACTTCGAGTCGATTTGATTACTGTTTACATTTGTACTTGATAAAAAGCAAACTACGGAAACCCAAAACGCCAAAAAAAACAACCTTATTTTTCAGTGACGAAAATTTCAATGTATTATTCACGCTGAGGCTGGCCAGTACCAGATGGGTGACCATTTGTATGAGTTTGGTTTTTAATGTGTATGTGTGTGGGGGCCAGGCTCTCCAAAATGGGGAGGAGGGCAATTTAAAGCAGAATAAAAAAAAAATTTCAGCGCGTTTGGTCCACCGTAGTCGAAAGGCGGCAAACGTTTCCAAACTTGATCGAAAAAATAATGATATTTTTAATACAAAGGGCACAATATTTATCGATTTTTTTTGTATCGATTCTTCAAAGCATGCCCTGGTCATGCATTATTCGGCACGCTAAAAAGAAATTGTTAATTTATTTATCAAAGATGTTAAAATGGCTTTTTTTGTATAAATATTAAAAAAATTTTGTTGTTGTTTTGCTTAACCTAAATTAATTATTTTACTTAACATATTGACCGAATTTCACACTTCAAAACTCAAAAGCGGGATAATTAAACACAATCGAAGTTCTGATATTCAGACATCAAAATATGGTATCCAAACAAGTTTTTTTTAAATCTATAATCCCGTCCCTTATAACAACATAATATGTTTTGTTCAGTTTCAGATGATTATTTTAAGCATATTTGGACCCCCCTCAAAACAAGAGGGGTTTTGTAAGCAAAAAAAAAAAATATATATATATTGTTTATGAAAAATAAGTACACTGTTATAAAGTTCATTCTTCTCTTAATAATCGCTGAAAATTTCGTATTGATTGGATAATTACCTGATTTTTGGTAGATTTTTAAAAAGGCAGTCCTCAAAAAGTACTTACCTGTCCTCCCCCCAGTTTTGGCAGTGCTTAATATATATATATATATATATATATATATATATATATATATATATATATATATATATATATATATATATATATATATATATAAATAAATAAAAATTACAATAAGTTTACCAAGGTAATCAAAATGGTAAACTTAAAATATATTATAAATATTAAAGAGTTAATATTTACGAGTAAAATAAACTCAGCCAGATGTAAAAGCTCAATAAAACCGAAAAGGAAATAGAGCTTATAATATGAACAAATGATTAATAAAACATGTTAAAAGACATCTTAAAAAAGAGTTAAAAACATATTTAATTTTAAAAAAGGAAGCACAAGATAAGTGGATAGTCCTTAATCCACGGAGTTTCGAAGAAATACTCTCTTTCTCATCAGAGGGCAGGAATTAGCAAAATGCAGGATCGGATTTTGCATATAAAAGTATTTAATGAAACTACAAGTAAGTCACAGATCTTACTTGGTTAAAAAAAGGGTGAGGTAAGGGGAACAGGGAACTTTTGTCTCCTGTTCCCCTTACCGATGGTGGGATCCTTCTACCGCTCAAGAGGATATCTCACTACTGATGCAATTCTCTATCTATATAAAAGCCAAGTACGTCCAACGATGGAATACTGCTGCAATATCTGCTAAAAACAGCCTATCTTGCCTTGACAGAGTACAAAATAGACTTCGTGGCTTAGTGGGGGATGCCATTTTCTCTTTCCGCAACCTTTCTCCCATAGAAGAGACGTTGCGATTCTATCTTTGTTTTATCGTTATTTCCATGGCAGGCGCTCGCAAATCTTTTACGAAAAACACCCGTCTAGCTGAAACCACTGTCAAAAATTTTACCCACTCTTTATCTGTGCCTAAATCAAAACGTAGATTCCATGAGCAAAGCTTCTTTCTTAGTGGAACTCTGTTCCGTCTGCTTGCTTCCCACCTGACTACAACCTGGATGCCTTCAAGTCCAACGTAAACAAATTCCTGATGAACCGCCCCCTTAAGTAGACATTTTTATTAAACCCCCACACTAACGTACTGTACATGCAATAACCTTTATCCCTGAGTGGCTTCCGGGATTTGATAAGTGGTGACCACCTTGTAAAAAACAAGAAAAACAACAATATATATATATATGTTTATATGTATGTGATTATATATGTAAGTTTGTATATCTTTACAATTATATAAATGCAATTTTGTTTGGCTGTCAGTGTGAGTGAGTTCCTTATAGACTCCGAAACGGCTGAACAGATTTTCTTTAAAATTTACAGAACTTGAGTGTCTAAGTTTGGGAGTGATTTTAATTAAGTTTTGTCCCATAATACCCCTAATAATTAACGATAATCGATAATCGAAACCGTTATTCCAATTTATCTATAATCGGTAAAGCCACTTTATTCCATGTCGTTGCTTAGCAATAATGATAGAACAACGGGCCGTGAAAATTCTACTGTGGGTAAGTTAATAGCGTGTGTGTGTGTGTGTTTTTTTTTTTTTTGCATGACGTAGTTTTTAGGTTCAAACTCCGCACGTAAATTTCTTTTTTTCTTCATTAACTGAAAATAATTTTATAAGACTTTAAAATTTACTTTTTTTTAAATGACGTTGCCTGTAGATTCAAACCCTGCACGTAAATTTCTTAATGTTTTTTTGTCGTTAACTTGTTTGTTATATATTTGTTTTTGGTTTACTTGTCTTTTCCTAACTCATTATCGACACTACTCAAGATATTAACTATTTTCTTGGGTAATTTTTTACCTTTGCTCCACCTACACAATTTCCTTTAAAATGACTACTTTTAGAGTGTTTAGAATATGCTGACTAAAACAACCTCTTTTAATTTTGGCGAAGACAAGTAGTTTTTGAGATATAAAGACCTGCATTAGGCATTGTAATTAAGTGGCCACCAGATTTGTACACGCACGATAAACAAATATACTTTACTTCACCCGACACTGCTCCCCACCAAGTTTTTTTTGGGGGGAGGGGTGTTATAGTCTTCGCAGGTAGGTATGCTGACAACGAATATCAAGGTTAAATTTGGCGCAAATAATTTGACAACTCCCCTCATATTCCAAAAGTCGTTCTTATCATGACGAGGTTGGAGGTGTTTATTCCGAAAGCCGTTCTTAACATGGGGAAATTGGGATATCTATTCCCAAAGCAATTCTTAACATTAGAACGTTGGGGGGGGGTTGTCCAGCAACAACAACCGTAGTTTAATTTTTTTGGAGGGGGGGCTTACTTCCACCGGGCAACGCTGGTTAACAGGTTCTGCTAGTTATCTATAAGAGAGAAAAAAGTATTTTTAAGGTTGGATTCTTTCGATTTTCGATACTTAATGGATGAATTTCTGTACAAAACATATCTAAGAACACTGCCAGACATAAATTAGCTTTGTGTGAATTTTGCACAAGATGGGCTCAGCTGTTTCGGAACCTATGAGGAAGGAACTCTCTCTCTCTCACACACACACACACACATATATATATATATTGATAAGTCGTAGACGACGAAACACGTGTCAGTGGATAATTATATTTTAAAAACAATACATATATGCCGCTCTCCATATGGAGGTACTAAATTGATTAAAGGGAAAATTATTCCCAACTCGCATTTTAATAAAAATGCACTTTCATAAATAATTGAATTCATTCAAAAGATATCGCAAAAGCAAAAACAAATAACATCTAAGTAACCCGCGATATATCCAAACAGCCTTGCAAGATGGACGAGCGGGTTAAGAGTTTAGGCTCATTAACGTGGGTCCTGATTTCGAATCTCGCTAGATTCGGCCACTCTAATGAGTCGTAGACGACGAAACACGTGTCGATGGATAATTATATTTTAAAAACAATATATATGCCGCTCTAGGTGTGTCAGAATACGTGAAATATATTGAATAATTCAACCCCCTGTCTTTCCAAGCTTATAACTACTCGAAAAATGTAATTCAAACCGTAATTTTTTTTTTGAATTAAAGGAGCAAGGAGCGAGGTTTCATATATAAAAAAACAACAACAACGTGTTAAAAAAAAGGTTTTAAACTTCGGACTTTACAGGTAAATTTCTAAAAAACACTTTTTTTTTGTTTTAAATTTGAATATATTATTTATTAATCTTTTATCTTCAATTTGTGATATATAAAACTTTGGTGAGTAAATTAATTATTTACTTTTTAATAGACATTTCAAAATCGGGTGGCGTGAATTAAAAAGAATAGTTTGTCTAAAATATCATATTCGGTTTATTGAAAAGAGCATTTCACATTGATCTTGAAAATATCGTAAAAATTGAATCAATAAAAAAATTTTGATAGATTTTTAAAGTTTAAAAATTGAAAAATACTTAGCTCGTAAAATTCAATTGATTTCATTACTGTTTTTTAAAAAAATAAAAAATAATATTTCTATTATTTTTTATACAACTTTAATATTTTATTTTGGAAGTATAATCAATAAAGAAAATATACAACACATTTTTAAAAGAGAAATAACGAGTTTTTTTAAATATTTTATTCGCACTTCCGTGTTAGGGGTGTCAAAAATCTCCCCCCCCCAATTCTGATACACCTAATGCCGCTCCCCATATGGAGGTACCGAATTGGTTAAAGGAAAATTATTCCCAACTCGCATTTAGGTAAAAATGCACTTTCGTAAATAACTGAATTCATTGAAAACGCATCGCAAAAACAAATAGTATGTATAGCAGCTATTTTGTATCATTCCTTGAGACGTTTCCCATTTTATCGGTAATTTAACCCAGGCGCTTCTTTTTTTAAGGGATGCTGTTTATTTCTGTAGTAGAAAACATTCAACGAAGAAAAGATTAAAGAGGATTTTAGGTCGTAAACAGAGATAATATGCCTACTTGACAGATAACAACGATGTAACGCTTGCTTGGACAAGCATGGCGAGAAACTAAGACATAAGGTTCTGCTTGATCCTTGATCGCGCATCATTGGCGCCACTCAGTTGGAGGAATGTAATATCTGTTGGAAATATATAATAGCAAATTTTCTGGCGTATATTACATTTCCATGGTGTAGTGTAACTTTGCTCTAGAGTTATAATAATTATATTTACATAGCGTTATTGCCCAACAATCTCAGTTTCACCGCCTTATAAGATCTCTATCAGATAACACGAAATATATTTCTATTTTACTAGCATTTCAGCTCGGCGTTGCTCGGGTGTTTGGAAGTGTATGTTGAGCAAAAAAAAAAAAAAAAAAAAAAAAACGGTCAATTTTTTTAAACTTTGACCTCTATTATGACCCCTTAACATTTATTGTTTTGGGTTCAAATCAAGTTATTAAGTTAGATCCATGTCCAATGAACTTACATCTTACATTTCAAGTGTTTAGACCCAAAATTGGCGGAGGAGTTTTGTAGAGTTCTCAAAGGTCACATCGTTGAACTTTGACCCCTTAACAGCCAAATTTCTGTCGTAAAACGGATTACAAAGATTTTCCCAAATCTTTGTATACTGTATATCAAATTTCGATTCTATAGACTGAAAATTAACAGAGTTATTGCGTAGGGAAATGTACACAGACACACACACAGACAGACAGACACGTTCACTTTCATAGATAGATAGATAGATATACATAGATTGGATGCAATACGCAGTAATGATTGAAAAAGTTAAAAAAAAAGACTTGTGCGCCACCACCGAGAATCGAAACCAAAACCTTCAGCTTACGATTTATTTTGCCTCTATCGTCAATGAATAAGCTATGAAGACATTCATAATGCAAGACTAAAAATTAAAACATGAACCAATAGCTACTACATAATGCATTCGTAATGTCGGCGTTCGACCTTCACCAGGCAAATTTTTGTTTTTTTAAATTTTCACACTTATGCATCGTTTTTATCCGGGCAAAACCCAAATATAAAGTTTCGCATGGATTCAAATACCTTATATATGAAGTTTTCTGTCTGTAGACCAAAAACTCTAGGAGGAGTTTGGTAGACAAAATTTTTTAAACAAAAATATATACGTATACATGAATATATATGGAAACAGTTTTGTGTTTACTATAAACTTTTTACACAAATATTATGCAAGTATAAATCAAGTAGAATATATGCATGAATATAATTACACATAATAGTTAACTAAAGATGATCATCTCATAAGAAAACCGAAGCAACTAATAGGGAATTAATTAAAATGAATGTTTAAAAGAATATACAAATAAGCTAGATCTTTTGCTAGTGAATGCAATTCCACAACCCATATATAAGAATATTGTATTTTCTTTTTTAATAAATAGAAGAGAAGGGTTTTAATATGAATATCAATACACACCCTTGACAAGCGAATTTATAGGAGTATAGATAGATAGATGGATATAGATAGATAGATAGATAGATTATATATATATATATATATATTTTACATGGAAGTCACCACTTATCAAGGTCCAGAAGCCACTCGGGGATAAGGGTTATTGTGTGTACAGTAATCAATGGGATAGTATCGTAGTAATCCTTAGTAATGGAGATTTGATAAAGTGTCAGTACTTAAGGGGGCGGTTTATCAGAAATTTGTTTATGTTGAACTTGAAGACATCCAAGTTGAAGTCAGGAGGGAAACAGGCAAGCGGCAGAGAGTTCCACAGGTGTGCACTTCTAAGAAAGAAGCTTTGTTCGTGGAATCTACGTTTTGATTAAGGCACAGATAAAGAGTGGGAAAAATTATTGACAGTGGTTTCAGCTAGACGGGTGTTTTTCGAGAAAGATTGGTGAGGGGGGGACAAGAGATTGGAGCTCACACGAGCACTTCTCACGGAAATAACGATAAAACAAAGACAGACTCGCAACGTCTCTTCTGTAGGAGAGAGGTTGCAGGGAAGAGAAAAAGGCACTCCCCACTAAACCACGAAGTCTATTTTGTACCCTGTCAAGGTAGGATAGACTGTTTTTAGCAGCTCATGCCCAGATGTGGCAACAGTACTCCATCCTTGGACGTACTTGGCTTTTATATAGATAGAGAATTGCATCAGCAGTGAGATATCTTCTGGAGCGGTAGAAGGATCCCACCATCTTTCCAGCGACCTTGGCTACAGACTTGATGTACGTGTTCCATTTCAGATCATGATTAAAGGTCAAACCCAGAAGCTTATCAAAACATGGGGCCTCTCCTAGACGAGAGCCATCCATTTCAATTGATGCTAGATGGTGATCAGAGCGTTGATGATGTAAAGAGAGGAGCTTGGTTGTAGATGCATTAAAGATAACCAGCCACCTCTTACCCCGTTGTACCACGCGCTCAAGATCAGAGGAGAGAGAATCAGAGAGAACTTTGTCATTTACGGCCATAGATGATCGTGTCATCAGCATAGATGTCAACGAATGATTTAAGTATGTGTTTTGGGAGATCATTGATGTAGATCAGGAAGAGAGTTGGGCCCAGGATGGACCCCTGAGAGACTCCAGCATTTATACTGTGGGCCTCTGATTTCTGCCCATCAACCACTACTCTAATGAGCCTATCAGAGAGAAATGATTTAATGATTGAGAAAAAATTTCCAGTTATACCGTAGCTGGAATCTTGTGAAGTAGACCTTTATGCCATACCTTATTGAAGACCTCTGATATGTCAAGAGCAATTGCCCTAGAAAGGAAGCCTTTGTCGAGAGATTCGCTAATCCTATGAGATATAACCTTAGCACATCTGCTGTAGATCTAGCAGAACGGAAACCATATTGTGTGTCACTAAGAAGGTTATTTCTGCTGAGGTAGTTGACTACATCTCTATTAAATATGGATTCCAGCAACTTACTCATGACACACATGAGACTTATTGGTCTGTACTGAGAGGGAGATGACTTTTCACTTGAATTCTTAAATACAGGGCATACTGATGAGTTGTCCAAGTTGTTGGGAAGCATTTCTCCTTAAGGCAACGCTTAAACATTTTTGTAAGTATGGGGGCAAGTTCTGATTGAAGCTTTTTTAACACTATAATTGTAATACCGTCAGGGCCAGTTGCTTTACTGGAATCAAGGTTCTTGATTAGCTTGGCGACATCACGCACAGATATTTGTATGTTACTTAGTGTGCTGTGTGTTATAGGAGGAAATACGTGGAGTTGATAGCCTTCGTCGCATAGGGTAGAATTTGCTGCGAAGTTCTTGGTAAATAGTTTGGCCTTGTCTGATGCTGACGAGATGATCTCTGGTCCATTGATAATGTGTTGGGATAGAACGCACACTTCTGTTCAGGATCCTATTTGCTATTTCCCAAAACTGGTAGGGAACCAAGCCGCTGCTCAGCTACTTTGGATTTAAGGAATTGAGCATATAGCTCTCTTGCATTTTGTATTACTCTTTTACAGTGGTTGCTCTCGGCCCTGAAAGCATCTTTAGTCTAAGTGCATCTATTACGTTGGTAGATATGGAAAAAGTGATTTCTGTGCGCGATGGTAGCAGCACATTCTGGGGAGAACCATGGCTGGCTGTTAGGTTTTTGTTGGATTTTTTTGGATGAATCGGTCTATGCCTACAATTAACCATTCGGTCAGGTCTGATACTATAGAGGACACATCCTTTCTAAACATGGAATTGAGAGGTAGATCAAGTATGAATGTATGGAAGCTATCCCAGTCAGTCAAAGAGTATCGGTATACAGTACGTGGAGAGGTACGTCAGAAGACTTATTACATTTCATTTTTATCTTAACTGATACAACGAAGAGGAGATAGAACGGAACATGAACATAGCTCAAGGGAAGTTGAGAGGAAAATGTCTAGAAGGCTTGCGTACTGACCGGTAGTATCGGGCAAACGGGTGGGCTCGCGAACAATCTGAGTGAGGTCATAGACAATGGCAAAATCATGACAGAACCTCTCCTCATTTGAGTGAGTCAGCCATTCCACATTATGGATATTGAAGTCACCGCATATGTGAATGTTAGCCGAGGGATAAGCAGACAGGATGTGGTCAATTTTCTCCGACATACTCTTAAAGATAATAACTCCGCTGTTATGGGGGCGATAGAGGGCAAATGTAAATGCGGTGGTGTAAGCAAGTGCAACCCGGACGCACATATAAGTTAAATTAGGGTCTTCTCTGGAGATATCTCTGCTACATGGGAAGCCATCTTTAATGTAGGCACATATACCATGCCCATGGCGATCTTGGGGGTCAGATTTAGATGTTAAGTTAGAGTATCCTTTAATTATGAACTCATCTAGGGAGGTGGTCGGCCCTATTCCAGTTTAGCTTAGAAAGAATATTTCCGGTTTCGTCTCCTGTAATTAGGTGTCAACCTCTGGAAGGTTAGAACGTAAACCCCTGATGTTGGAGAAGGAGACATGGTAGTAGGGGTCTACGTTGGAGGATGGGGTTCTAGGTTTATTATTATTTTTTGGAGATATTTCATGTTGACGATTTTGGGATTTGTGGAACAGGTCAGCATACTTGGTTAGAGCAGGACAGAGAGGGAAAGTAAGAGAGAAAAGACCGGAATATTTTTTCTTGCAGCACATGATAAGGTAAAGCCGGAACAATTACCCACTAGTATGGCATAGAGAGACCCCATAAGAGACTACTGCATGGTCTAGAATCCACTCAACAAATGGTAATACAGCAGCCTCAGTACTTTGCACCTGCTTATAGGACAGCCTCCTTAGTGGTTAATCCCAGGTTCGGGTCCCTGACTATCAGGCGGATAACGTCAGCCCAGATGAAACGTTTACCTCCAGCACCATTACTAGTGACATGGCCGCGAGGAGAGACATAGAAACAGAAAATTTCCGACATCTCAGACTACTGTTCACGAAGTATTACCGACTTGGAAAGCAGCTTTTTCTTCACCCTTTATCAGAAACATCACTCATTGGAAATGAGGACTGAGGGGCAAAAAAAAAAAAAAAAAAAGAAAAAAAAAGAGAAGCGAGAGTTACTGGAGCTGCCGATAACACTTCCACTGCATTATCTACTCTCCATTAAAAAAAGGTAAGAGGGACTTATTAATATCTACTTATATTAAGTCCGTTTCTTCATTTCCGATTTAGGATGATATTTGAAGATAGTTTCCCCTCCCATATTAATGCGTGGATGTTTTTTGTTTTATATACCTCGAGTTAGAACGTTCGAGCTTCACCTTATAATTAAATTCCAATAATGGACTTGTGAAGGGTTATATTGAATTTAGATTTGAGGAACTCATTTAAAAATTGGTTTAGAGTAGTACCAGGCATATTTGACAAAAACAAAAAAGATTTAACAAAAATAAAAAATAAAAACAAAACAAGACAAACAGTGAAACAGGATAAGTATAGTAAACGGGACAGCAAACGAAACCTATAGAGAGCCAAAGGTTGACCAGCCTTTAACTGTCTTTAACAGTTCATGGTTACAAGTCTTCAAAGAATGACACTGTCTTCAACAAACAAGACCGTCGATGAAGCCCATGTTCAACATCAGTTATTGTAATGGCTGTGACCCAACGATGACTTTTGTGACTGCCACGATAAAGCAGCACAAGTAGATGTAGATCAGTTACGCTCTGTGTATGGTATCATAGCATAGACGAAGGAACCCCAAATGTCCATCGTTAGCTCCCTGATCGCTTTGCTCTCTAGCCATTTTTGTTTCATCTTCAATCCTTCCGATCTCTCTTGGCACTTCCGATCTGCCAACTATACCAAACTGGACACTGTTCTCAATTTTTTCAAACCAACGACTGTGATTAAACTGTTCCTAATTGTCATAAAACACTCTGCCATTCCTAAAACTATCAATAAACTCTAAACCACTGCTTGGTTAAAAATCTAATCTCAGCTTTCTTTTGTATTCTTTGATGTGCAACTACTGAGTTCATTTTTTATAACCTTTGTTCTTCTGATCGACTCCTAAAACTTTTAATTAATTATTTTGTATTTATATTGCATGTTTTGTGTACAAGGATAATTGTTATTAGGATAATTTTGTTTACCCTTTTGAAAATTTACTTGATTAAAATTGTTTCGTAATAAATTGGAAGTGTAATACAGGTGGTGTTTGACAATATTATTCTTCCTACTGTTGTTTCATTACTAATTTGAGGTGTAATAAAGAACTAATACTGGTATTTTGTCTATAAGGTGGGTTGAACGATATTATTCTTCCTACTTTTTGTTTCGTTACTAATTTGAGATGTAATAAAGAACGGTACTTGTATTTTTGATTACAAGGAAATTGAAATAAATAACGGATACTGTGTAAAGGAATAGAGAGAGGGAGAGAGAGAGAGAGAGAGAGAGAGAGGGAGAGTGGAATTATAGTGTAGACACGTTGACCGGAAGTAAAAGATCAGCTGATTTGATTGCGTGTGAGTCATGTGATCAGGTTAGCTGAATCGTTGAGATTTGATTTGGACTCAGAAGACAACGGACGGCTTCCCGTTGTCTCCTCCTCTTCACTGGGGGGACGAACGCTGACGTGTGTAGAAGAAGAACCCACATAGGCTGATTTCACTTTCCACCTTCTGCAGGACATCTGGGAAAAGTGAAATAAACTATAGAACTAATTCCTTGTCTTGGAGTGATTGAATCTTCATCCAAAAACAGGTATCAAGTCTCCCTCCAGGACGAGAAATTCCAGATGCTCCAACATCGAAGAAGCAGAGGTAGGTTCTGAAAATACATGTCACTCACACACGATTCCCTTTATGATACAACATAAATATATAAAATAACACGTCATCTCTTCTAATCCATTATTAGAGATAAGATAATCAAACATTCCACCCTTTATTATAGAGACAATACAACAAACACTCACAATCTTTTATAAATAGACAACATAACACTGGTATTGTTAACTACAAGGTGGGTTGAACCATATTATTGTCTTACTTTTTGTTTTGTTACTAATTTGATGTGTAATAATAACAACGGATAGTGGTATTTTTTGCTACAAGGTGAGTTTGAATATATTATTCGTCCTATTTTTTCCTTTTTTATTTAACTTCAGTAAGTTTTAAGAGATCAAGCGGCTCCCTCCTGGAGCTAACACTTGATTCCGTTATGATTTAAATTTATATCTGAGGACTCTTTTAAGAATAGATGCTGTTCTCTTTATGGCTGCTATCTGTATTTCCTTACAGCTTGGTTTTTCAGGGATTGTGTCTAAGTATTTCTGAAAATCCTTTTTTATTAAGCAGTTGCTCCTATCACAACCGGTATAATGTTTATTTCTTTCAGAGATCATGTTGTTTTTAGATCATTTTTTTTGGTCCTGATATTTTGTTATCTTTTCCCGTGCAGCTCTATTAAGGCCAAAATCATTTGGGACTGTGACATTGTTCTATATAACAATATCTGGTTTGATGCTCTTGTTTTTATGTATCTGCCCACCTGTATGTGTTTGTCGTAGAACACGGTCACTTTTTCATTTGATGTTATCGGTGGTGGTTCATGTTCACAGATGTTCATCGATCTGTCAAGTTGCATCTCTCCACAGATCTTCCAATGGAGGTACTTACATACTTTGTTGTGACTGGCAGTGTAAAGGCCATCTGCCAATAAGATTTGGTTCGCAGACATTAGGTGGTTTGGGCTCTCAATAGCTTAGTGGTAAAACCGGCATTGGCTATTTGCTTGTAGGCCCGCCATTTTTTTTAAATCCATTTGTGAGTAAGCCTTGATCTTGACTGGCTAAAATGAGTCTTTCCTCGTCAAATGGAAGTATCCCACTCTTCAGCCATTGGAGTGGAGCATCCCTGTCTATATATTCCTGTTTAAGCTCCCCTAGGAACTTTCCTGCTCTTTTATATTGTTCCTATCTTTGTTTTCTTGTGTCTATCTCGAGTTCGATGCATTTCTTTCTCTTTTTGTTTGCAATCTGTGTTGCTGGTTCATCATATACCTCGGCAGTATTCTCTATTATGACACCCCCAAAGTTTTCGGCAAGCTTCGTGACTGAGGTTTGTTGGGGTAGACGTTTATGGTGGTCCTTCACTATTTCTATTGTTATATCTGTTGAGGTTTTAATATACTGCCCCATGCTTACTATGGTGGCTCGATATGCATTGTTTATTTCAGTGAGATCAAGACCACCCTCATTTCGTGGTAGGTATATCCTGTCCATACATTGGTTTCGGTATATTATTTTATGTAAGGTTAAAAGTTTCCTGGTCTTAGTATCTAACCTGTTGATATTGCATTGAGGGCACTCAATAATACAAAACCCATATGTGATGACAGGGATTGCAAGTTTATTTATGGCAGTTATTTTGTTTTGGGGCTTAATTCAGATTTGAGGATCTTTTTAAGGCGTGATGTGTATTCTTGTTCCACCTTATATCTCATTTTTTTTATGCTCCACATTTTCCTCTATACCGAGGGACTTTTATGTTGCATCCTCTCCCAGATCTTTAATAAAGCCATCATTGAACCGGATATTTTCGGATGTCGTCGTTTTTTTATTGTGCATTTGGCACATTTGTCAAATCCAAATTCCATGCAGACATCCTTGTGAAAGTCTTTACATTTTCTATCAGGGAGACGAGCTGTTTTTCTTTCTCTGCATAGTTTGAGATCGTCCATAAAAAGTAGATGATTTACCCTTTACTGTTTTCTTTTTTCCTTCCTCTACTAAGACTTTACCCAACATCACATTTTTTGAGGAGCTTGCTGAGTGGATCAATAGTAAGGCAGAAGAGCAATGATGTCAGGCTATCACCTTGAAATATATCTCGCTGGACACTAACATTTGAATTTGGTTTGGTTGTTTTTGTTTTACGGCATATCAACCCTTTTCGGGTTATTTAATGCCGAATCCAAAGATTTTGAAGAAAACATTTTTTAATAGAATATATTTGTTGTTTTCATGTCGGTTTCTATTTAACCCATAGTTGGGACCCTAACAGGTACTACCACTCCGGGTCAGAGTGGACCTGGGAGCAATGGTAATTAAAGGGTGGCTCCACACTCCCCAAAGCCCACAAGCTGGGGCCTCACCACTGGATATAGTTTAAGGCCATATCCAGTGAGGGACTTTTACCCTCTGCAGGGGGGCAGTCGGCGTATTCTAATGCCCCACTGACAGGGCCGACTAAGATTTGAAGTCTGTATGGTCCCTTGCATGTGGTGTAGTGCAATTGATGTTTGGCACATGGTTATTTGTTTTTTAAGAAATGTCCTTATGTTCTCATGAGCATTATACATCTCCAAACATCGCAGCATCCTGGAGTGAGGCACACTATCGAATGCTTTTTTATAGTCTATCCAAGCCATTGACAAATCCCTTTGACGCTTTTTGCAGTCCCCAAGGATTGTTTTATTGCGTACACTAATGAATGGTATATTAAATCCTTCTACTATCGAAATACTAACAGCAGCAGAATTCTAAACATTCTCTGTATTTGGTTGATTATTATCTAATAATTGACGGAGATTTTTTTATGACATTTAATGATTATAAAAGAATAATCTGGTGCTCAGCGTTGCCCGGATGTAAGGCGGTGTGTGTTGAGCAAAAAAACAAAAACAAATATTGTAGTAGGCAGGCAAGCTCGAACCCGCACGGCAAAGGAGGGTTAATAACGTGAACAAAACAAACGTGACCTCTTTGCTGTTACACAAACCGGAAGTGACGGATGTTTAAATTAAGGCTAGTCAATCAAAAAGAGGGGATGACTTTCGAAAATATCGACGAAAAAAGCGACCCCTCTCTGTAGAAAAGTGCCCATTTGAGGGTGACGAAATTAATGTTTTAAGCCAATTTTTAGATATTTGCCGTCCGAAGGGTCGGGCTTCAAATCGATATCGTTACGTGAAAATCCGTTGCCTCTGCCGAAAGTTTTTGAGAGACATACGTACATTCATACATACTAACATACATTCATACATACTAACATACATTCATACATACTAACATACATTCATACATACTAACAAATTTTAATAATTGTTATACCGGCCTTCCTTGAACAGAGGAATTTACACCGATTAGCTCTATAAATAGCGCTAGTAATTCCAACACCGGTGAGAGAGATGCGACTGCACTTCAACTGCTAGCCGAGTGCCCAGCAGATATACACGCTTTCCTATCTTTATACATTATTGTTAATACACTTTTTCCTTAACCGAACCTCGACTTGATTGTTCTTTTTTCACCGTTGTTCCACGACAGTTAGACAAATGTAAATAATATACTAGCAGGCTACCCGGCGTTGCCCAGCGTTGTCCGGTCATAAAATACGCTTAAATATGATATTTTTATTTGTGCAGATTTCGTATTTATTATTATAGAACATTTCTATTGATTATTATATATAGTAGCGATTCGAGAGTTTTTAAAAAAAAACAATCAAAATCAAAATCAAAACATCCAACTCTCCAGCGTTATTCATTACCATCTCAGTTAAGTCCACATCCATATCAAAACTTTAAAAATGAACGCAATTTAACGTATAAATGTATATTTGTGTATGCGTAGACGAGCACCCGAAGTCGACTTATTTAAAATTTTAATCCCTTAGCAGTTAATATTACTGGCTCAAATCCAAATCGAATTTGTTTCACAATTCTGAATCCTCTATAGATCAAGACAAGGCCCTATTTATATATATATATATATATATATATATATATATATATATATATATATACATATATATATATATATATATATATATACATGCGTGTGTGTGTGTGTGTGTGTGTGTGTGTGAAAGTGACCTTGTTTCTTTGTGTGTGGAAGGGTCTCTAACAATCTACTTTATCAATTATTGGTTTGCAGCCTTTAAACTTGATGTATTAATATATATATACATATATATATATATATATATATATATATATATATAACTACTTAATTTATGCGCATAAAATTAATATACGAAAGTATAGATTTATGCGTAAGCTTTAAGTATTTACTTCAAAGTGCTCAATACGTAGCTAGAGCTAGTTAGTAAGTTATAAAATGTATATGGCGATTAAGCTACACTGAATATTCCGCGGTTCATCCACTTTAGGATTCTTCAGGCTTATTATGATAAGCCTGAAGAATCCTAAAGTGGATGAACCGCGGAATATTCAGTGTAGCTTAATCGCCATATACATTTTATAATTTTATATATATATATATATATATATATATATATATATATATATATATTAGTATTACGGCATATCATCTATTGCTAGATCCGAGAGCATGTTAAATTGTTTCATATATGTATTTAAATTACCTGTCCAGGGTAGGAAAAATTATCTTGAATATATGTTGTACATTACTCGTCCTCGCGAAAGTAAAATTATTTCATATACCTGCTGTAAATATCCTTGTGAAGGTACACTTATTTAACACATGTGTAATGTCCGTCCTATTCGTTTGCTTGAAATAACAAATGATATGTAGACATTAAAATTTTTCTATCCTAAGAATAACAAATATGTTAAAAATCAAGTTCATTTTTCTCGTTGTTTATACGGTCCCGAGCATCGCCGGCAGCTCTGCTAGTATAATAATATATGCGAACTCTACATTAATCAAAATATCATACTTAAGTGTATTTTACCGCCGGGCAAGTAGAAAGACAATTTATAAGCCTAATATAGGAGACAGATGTTCGGACTAATGTCTTGGTCCTCACAGTATTTTATTGCTCTTTAAAAATGCAAAAAGATACTTTTTATGGCAGCAACTCATTCGTGAAACGTTTACAACGTTTCTTTATATTAATTTGGGACAAAATAAAATGAATTAATCCGTAAAAGGTTTTATAAATTAACGAGTTGAATTAGTCGTCATCTCCAAATTCCCCCAATTTTTATTAAGACCAGGTTATAAAAGTCCATTAGTATTAAAGACCAGATATTTATCTCCCTCTCACGGCAGAATTGATGCGACAAAAGGATTAAAAAGTGGGATTTGAAGAGCCGGTGCTGTGGAGGATGAGAAAAAAAATGCCAAAAAAAAAAAATGTGGGCTGTTCTGTCGGCATTCCCTAATAGGGGCGCATTAGGCGGTTATCAATGTACTAACATTTTCTCAAAAAGCAAAACCTTGGAGGGTGGTTATCATAGAACTGCATACCTCAGGAATAATAAAAAAATAACTCTGAATTCTTCCTGACCTGACGACCGGTATTGGCCATATGTCAATGACGTGAAGGCTTACATCGATCCCGAGCATCCTTGCCCACCGAATGTATCCCTGGTTGTGCCCAATACTAAGCCGCTGTAGAACGGGGAGAAACAAATGGCATTTCTCGCGATCCTGGTCGTAGTCAGATTGGTTGTGTGGGGTCGAGACTGAATGATAAGGATGGGGTTGAATGTTGGGTGGATTAGGATCTGGCCGCGTTGAAGATCAAGGACTGATAAGAAGAGAGTACATCCTGCGGCTTTCGAAAAACGATGGATTAAGGCAGCGAGCTTGTGCGCACGAAGAGGACCAAGTTAGAGTATGTGTTTCCTGCCTACGCATGGTGCGCGCGGCTCCTATTCTTACTGGATCCCAGTCCCAGTAAAGTAAGTTTTGTTCCATTTAGCTAGCCGAGTGAAGGGTTATATTCTTCTCCTGATAAAACACCCCAAAATGTCCCCAACCCATTCTTTCTCTTTTTCGCCACCGGCTTATTCCCCAGACTTGGAGTGACATAACCCCAACTCCCCCATCTTTTATTTCGTCCCAAATAAGGTTCTTCAACCCCCTTAGGGATCGACCTGCTTGTTTTCGACCTTAATCAAGTCGAAAATCAATGGGTGGTTTGCCATATAGCGGGGGTTGGGAGAGCCCTACTAACGACTGTCTTCTTTTTTTAATGTTGCCCCCCCCCCACCCCACCAATGAAATCATCTTATACTTTTGTTGAATGTGTACAGATAGACAAAACCCATTAAGATTTTTTGTTTTATTTTAAAAAAATCGATTTGATTTGGGAACAGTAAGTAGAACATTGATTGAGCGATTGTTGTGAGTGAGAACAATCAAAAAGGTACAGTGACAAGAATGATTACAGACACCCCTCCGTAATTTTTTGAGTTGCCCTTATGCCTAATTGTTTATTTTTGTGTTATCCGGAAATAAATGATAAAAACCACAAAGTGCAGTATCTGTTCTGATATTACATTTCACCTTAAATGTCGGTCAACATTACTTACAAATCACAACTAGAAAATATTTTTTTTATACACAAATGTATGTACTGCATTCATTCACTTATATGTCTGTATGTATATATGTCTCTATACGTATATATGTAGTTATGCGTATATATATGTACATATGCATGTACGTGTATTTTATGTATATTTATACACATGTGCATATCTGTGTATGTACGTATGCATGTATATGTGTATGTATGTATATGTATGCATGTATGTTTGTATATATGTGTATTGTGGAAATTACTGAGGTACCTCGCTACTAACTGAGGTTGGAAAGGTATTTGCACGGCTCTTGCTAAACCGATTGGAGAAGTATACCTGTCCTGATATTCTTCAGAATCCCAGTCTGGTTTCAGAGGTTGACGGCGGACCATGGATATGGTGTTTTATGCTAGAATGCTTTTGAAAAAGTGTATTGGCAACGTATGCCTCTTTGCCAGGTGTTTGTGGACTTAACCAAGGCATTTGACACAGTCAACCGTGAGGCTCTCTGGAAATTGCTGGAAAATTTTAGCTGTGTACCTGCTTTTACAGACAAGTTCAAGCAACTTCATCGTAGTATGAAAGGTCGCGTCAACTTCAATGGTCGGCTTTCTGAAAAATTCCCCATTGATAATGGAGTGAAGAAGGGTGATATAGCTGCACCAACATTGTTTTTACTCTATCTGACTGCTGTGCTCTGGTATGGTTTCAGCGATTGTGATATGGGTGTTTGCATTAGATTCCGAACGACTGGAAAGGTGTTCAACCTCAGAGATTCCAAGCCAAAACACTTGTTAATGATGGATCTGTTAGGGAGCTGTTTTATACTGAAGATGCTGACCTGGTGACACACTCCCCAGTAGATATGCGATTAGTAATAGATCTCTTCACGATTGCTTGTACCTGCTTCGGACGGACAGTTAGCATTAAGAAAACTAAGGTCATGTACACTCCCGCTCCTGATGATCTGTATGTGGAACCTGATATCTT
>NC_136489.1:159357235-159374735 GCF_053919585.1 Euprymna scolopes | reverse complement strand
GATTCACAATTATGAATCGTTTTACTCAATATAAGATTGTTTATTTATTTTTTTTTATAAGAGATTCTGTGGCGTTTTATTTTCACTTCCTGGGTTCTATTAAGGGAGAGGTTATCTTCCCTTTGTTTATATTCTAATGCCCCCCCCACATTTTTGGGACGTATTATTTGTAATTTGGTACACACACACACACACACACACACACACACACACACACACACACACACACACATATATATATATATATATATATATATATATATATATATATATATATATATATATAGACGCATAGTTATTAGTTGTTTTTTTTTTGTTTTTCGTTTAGTTTTCTGCTTTCCTGTGCCTTTACGGTCGCCATTCTTCTTTCTCTCAGCACATTTTCATGTTAATGAGAACTAAAGATTGTACGCTCACCTTCTTCGACCTAACAAGGTTGCTTGAAAAGGAAAGCAAGATAACCGAGTGTTTCATTGCGAAAATTGTCAAGGACTTGAACCCCCTATTATAATGGAAGTGGAAAAAGAAAAGAAAACCCACACAAAAAAATATCCTGCTAAGTGAAATAAATGACAAAACAAATAAATATAAAAGCAAAAAAAACAAAAAAACAAACCCGCAACAGCACTCGAAAACGAGAACCACAAAATCCTATGGGACTTAGCAACTTGGCCTTCGGGCCGGGATCAAAGTGTAGTATCTGTTCCGGCAGATGCTGCAAGCTATGACTAGCAAAGACCAGATGTGGGGGCAACCCCACATGTCTGACCTTTAACCAGCTCCCATTTCCCACCTCTCGGGAGCTGGTCCCCTTTTCCCCTTCCCCCTCCCTTCACTCCTCACATTAAAAATCGGCCTTGTGCCTAATTTGCTCGGTGGGGGAGCAAATAAATACCATCTGTTCCGGCAGATGCTGCACTTAAGATAATTTGTACCAGTCAATGGAGGGGAAACCCTCTATACTGGGACAATTATTATTTTTAGTAACCAGAGTGCCCCCTTTTTGCCTACTTTTAGGGGAGCTGGTTTTTACCTCACATTAAAAACGGCCTTGTGCCTAATTTGCTCAGTGGGGGAGCAAATAAATACCATCTGTTCCGGCAGATACTGCACTTAAGATAATTTGTACCAGTCAATGGAGGGGAAACCCTCTATACTGGGACAATTATTATTTTTGGTAACCAGAGTGGCCCCTTTTAGGGGAGCTGGTTTTTACCTCACATTAAAAACGGCCTTGTGCCTAATTTGCTCAGTGGGGGAGCAAATAAATACCATCTGTTCCGGCAGATACTGCAAGCTATGACTAGCTAGGACTAGCTATGACTAGCAAAGACCAGATGTGGGGGCAACCCCACATGCCTGACCTTTAACCAGCTCCCATTTCCCACCACTCGGGAGCTGGTCCCCTTTTTCCCTTCCCCCTCCCTTCACTCCTCACATTAAAAATCGGCCTTGTGCCTAATTTGCTCGGTGGGGGAGCAAATAAATACCATCTGTTCCGGCAGATACTGCAAGCAAAGACCATATGTGGGGGCGACCCCACAGATAAGACCTTGGTCGATGTAGGGGAAACCCTTCATACCAATTGTCACTATCCAGCTCTCCTACTCCCCAGGGAGTTGGTCCCCATTTCCCCTTCACTCCTCACATAAAAATCGGCCTTGTGCCTTATTTGCTCGGTGGGGGAGCGAATAAATACCATCTGTTCCGGCAGATGCTGCAAGCTATGACTAGCAAAGACAATATGTGGGGGTAACCCCACATATCTGACCTTGGTCACTGAAGGGGCAACCCTTCATACCAACAGTTTCTAATCCAGCTCTCATTTCCCACCTCTCGGGAGCTGGTCCCCCTTTCCCTCCCCTCTCCCTCAATCTCCACATTAAAAAACGGCCTTGTGCCTAATTTGCTCAGTGGGGAAACAAATAAACCCAAACAACTTGGCCTTCGGGACAAGATCAAAGTGTAGTATCTGTTCCGGCAGATACTTACTTGGCCTTTTGGTCAAGATCAAAGTGTAGTATCTGTTCCGGCAGATACTGCAAGCAAAGACCAGATGTGGGGGAAACCCCACATAACTGACCTTTAACCAGCTCCCATTTCCCACCTCTCGGGAGCTGGTCCCCTTTTTCCCTTCTCCTTCCCTTCACTCCTCACATTAAAAATTGGCCTTGTGCCTAATTTGCTCGGTGGGGGAGCAAATAAATACCATCTGTTCTTCAGATGCTGCCCTTCAATTTCTTGTTCTTTGTCGTTGGAGGAGAAATCCTTCACGACTGAGATAATTTTTATTTTTGTTCCTTTTCTCCACGTAAAAAAACGACCCTGGTGTCTAACTCTGTCCCGTGGGAAGGCATTGTAAATAGGAAATCCTATGGGACATGGATATACAGACGGACAAACCCATCCAAGCAAGAAGACCAGATGTTGTAATAATTAGCAAGAAAGAGAAATCCTGTCGAATCGTAGACTTTGCTGTTCCAGCTGACCACAGGGTGTCCCAGCTGACCACAGGGTGAGTATGAAAGAAAAGGAGAAACGAAGCAAATACACAGAGCTAGCCAGAGAGTTAAAAGGGATTTGGATGATGAAGAAAATCAAAATAATACCGATAATAGTAGGAGCACTAGGAACAATTCCGAAAAACTTCGAAAAAAGAATGTCAGAAATTGGAATCAGAGGAATAACTGCAAAAGTACAACGACTAACGATAATAAAAAGGACTGAAATATTAAGAAAAACCCTTGAATGCAGAGAATAACACAAGACAATATAACGAAGAAGCGTTACAGGGAATGAAGAACGCCGAAGCTGCAGATTTACAAGTTCTACACCCTCCATCATGCATCCCCCCCATTGTTTCATTACCGTTCTCCCCAATGGAAAAGTGATACCAAAGAGCCGAGAAGGGTCAAGGAGGATGGAAAGACTGAGGAAGGAGCACTAGCAAGACCTCCGCTGGACAAGCGCGAAGAGAATTGAGATCTTGGGGAGGCTTAGTGCCACTAATGGCCAACGCCAGCGAGAAATCAATGGTAAGAGGCTGTTGCGATGATGCGAATTTATTTGCAAATGCTATCGAAGGAGGTGGAGAGAGCTGGACATCTGGGGAGACTTGTTGTCACTCAGCTTCCAGAGAACACCACAGGTTTTCAATCAGATCGTTTGTTGACTTGTGTGAAAGCTCTATGTGAGCCAATAATAATAATAATAATAATAATAATAATAATAATAATAATAATAATAATAATAATAATAATAATAAGTAGAAGAAGAAGAAGAATGGCAGAAATTGGAATCAGAGGAATAGCTGTAAAAATACAACTAACGATAATGAAAACGGCTAAAATATTAAGAAAACCCTTGAATGCGGAGAATAATAAAGAATACAATATAACGAAGAAGCGTTACAGGGAATGAAGAAATATCTACAAGTTCTTCGCCCGCATCATGCATCCCCTCCCATTGTCTCATCACCGTTCCTCCCAATAGAAAAATAATACCAAACAGCCGAGAAAGGTAAAAAAGGGTGGAAAGACCGAAGAGAGAGCGCTGACCAGACCTCCGATGGACAAGCGCAAAGAGAACTGGGACCTTGGGGAGGCTTAGTGCCACTCAGTATAAATCAATGGCCACTGCCAGCGAGAAATCAATGGTAAGAGGCTGTTGCGATGACGCAAATTTATTTGCAAATGCTATCGGAGGAGGTGGAGAGAGCTGGGCGTCTGGGGAGACTTGTTGTCACTCAGCTTCCAGAGAACACCACAGGTTTCCAATCAGATCGTTTGTTGACTTGCGTGAAAGCTCCATGTGAGCCAATGATAATAATAATAATAATAATAATAATAATAATAATAATAATAATAAGAAGAAGAAGAAGAAGAAGAAGAAGAGGAAGAAAAACCCCTTGAGTGTGGAAGCTAACACACCGGAGCAACAAGCGCGGGCCAGACAAACTGCTGCAAAGGCAAAACATGAAACACTACATGGAACCAAGAACATTGAAGCCGCATATCTATAAGTTCTGTAACCACAACCCCCCAAGCCACCCATTGCCACATCACTGCCTCCCCCAAAAGAGCGAAACCAAATAACAAAGTAGAGTCAAGGAGGAAGGAAAACCCAAGGAACTGACCAGGTCTCCGCCGGAAAAGTGCGAAGAGAACTGAGACCCTGGAGAAGCTTATTGCCACTCAAATTCCAGTGAAGACTAACAGCCGCTGCTAACGACAAATCAATGGCAAACAGCTGTTGCACTAATGCAAATTTATTTTTAAATGTTATCGAAAGAGGTGGAGAGTACTGGAAACCTGGGGTGACTTGTTGTCACACAGCTTCCAGGGAACACCACACGCCAAGGAGAGATCTTTGATGACCTGTGCGACAGCTCCTTGTGAACCAAATATTATTATTATTATTATTATTATTATTATTATTATTATTATTATTATTATTATTATTATAATAATAATAATAATAATAATAATAATAATAATAATGATGATGATGATGATGATGATGATGATGATGATGATAAAAATAAAAGCAATAATAATAATAATAATAATAATAATAATAATAATAATAATAATAAAATGATAATAATAATAAAACGAAAACAGATTTTATAAAATCAAACAAAACAACAACAAAAAACAAACAAACAAAAAACAAAAACAAAAAACAAAGGGCATATTGAGTTCATTTAATGGAGTTGTTGATAGTTTTGAGCTTTACGATAAGGACGTTAAAGTATATACTGACGCGAACTGACAACTTGTAGTGCCGTATTTGACTCCTGTTGGATTCACACAGAACTGCTTATACTAAGCAGCCATAAAGGGAACAGTATCTATTCTTAAAAAAAAGCCCTCGGATATAAATTTAAATCATAACGGAATCAAATGTTAGCTCCAGGAAGGAGCCCCTTGATCTCTTCAAACTTACTGAAGTTAAATTAAAAAAAAAAAAGTTAGCAACTATTACGTGGACTTTCTCTTGTGTAAACAATTCGATTTGTGCTAATTGAATTTAGGAAAACTCGTCCCGGGAAAACTCGTCTCGGGAAAACTCGTCTCGGGAAAACTCGTCTCCGGAAAACTCGTCTCGGGAAAACTCGTCCCCTTTCGCTAGGTAGGAAAACTGGTCCCTTATTGAATAAATATCGATTGAAAACACATTTTATGATCGTTCTTGAAGGAGATATTGCTTTTTAAAATAGACTATAGCCCCCCCCCATAGTATTTAAAAAAAAATATTTTTATTTGTTTAATGTTTTTTTGTTTTTTTTTTAAATAAACCTAACTTATTCTACCTAACTGGCTAAGTTCTTAGTGGTTTCACTTATTTTAAAGCGTTTATTATGTTCATACAAAGTTAATTACAATTTATTTGGTTCTTATTTTAAAAATTTATTTGGTTCTTATTTTTTAAAAATTTTTATGACTCCAAAAAACATCGTTAAAATAATATTTTAACGATGTTTTTTGGAGTCATAAAAATAATAATAAAAAACAAAACAAAAAAATTAAAAACTGGGAGCGTTACTTTTTTGTTTTCGTTTTTTAATTATGATAGTTTTTTGTTGTTATGTTTTCGTTTTCTCTCATACCAAATGCACTCATGCGTTATTTAAAATAATAATTCTATCAATTATCCACATTTATTGTCGTCTTGTCAAATTTTGCAAAAATTAACTAATAAATTAAAAGCGAAATATATTTTTGGCGCGAGAGATGCCATGTGCTAACAATCTCTCGTTAACTCATTTTTAATTTTTTAAATTTTTACTTCAAAATTCTAAAATCAATCATTAAGAGAAAAAGTAATCACTAAATAAATTTATTAATCAATTTTATTGAAAACTCCGCTATCGTTTATCAAGAATCTTTTTAATTTCCTTTTTTGTTGGTTGTTTTTCGGAGGGAGATATAGTTTTACCCCCCCCCTCTCTAAATTATATTTTAAAAAAGATTAAAATTTGGGTTTGTATTACTGTACACATAGATTCGAAAAAGTAGTTAAAAAAACAAATATATAACAAATAAATGTTATCAAAGGCAAGATAAGTTACTTTTCTACCAAACTGGATATAATTCTCGTGTTTTTATTCAATTTAACATGTTTATTCAGCTCGAAAAACATGCAGTGTTTACCGATGTATTGGAAAATTCAAAATGGCGGCCGACTCTCTCTTAAACACGGTAAGTTCGGGAAAAGGTGTTATAAATAATAAACTAGACAAAATACTGTTAGAAATTCGCTCAATATATATTACCGTGACATAGGTTGACATATATTCGGTGTTTTTTTATTAGTATTTTGTCTAGTTTATTATTCATAACACCTTTTCCCGAACTTACCGTGTTTAAGAGAGAGTCGGCCGCCATTTTGAATTGTCCACTACATCGGTCAACGCTGTATGTTTTTCGAGCTGAATAAATATGTTACATTGAATAAAAACACAAAAAATATATCCAGTTTGGTAGGAAAGTAACTTATCTTGCCTTTGATAACATTTATTTGTTATATATTTGTTTTTTGACAACTTTTTCGAATCTATGTGTACAGTAATACAAACCCGTTTTCTGTGGGGTTTTTTCTTTACCGAATAAACGATTCCAAATAAATTAAACAACACACAACATAGTCGGCGAAGTAGAAAAATCGATTTTACCCTTTTATAACAACAGTAAATAAGTAAATTATTTTTATATTTGTATAAAAAAATATGCAGTCTCGTTTATGAACATAATAAACGCTTTAAAATAAGTGAAACCACTAAGAACTTAGCCAGTTAGGTAGAAAACGGACACTTAGAAAATCAATTTTATTTAAAAAAAAAAAAAAAGCATTAAACAGGTAAAAATATTTTTTTTAAATATTATGGGGGGGGCTATAGTCTATTTTAAAAAAATATCTCCTTCAAGAACGATCATAAAATGTGTTTTCAATCGATATTTATTTAATAAGGGACCAGTTTTCCTACCTAGCGAAAGGGGACGAGTTTTCTCGAGACGAGTTTTCCGGAGACGAGTTTTCCGGAGACGAGTTTTCCCGAGACGAGTTTTCCCGGGACGAGTTTTCCGGGCACCGTGCTAATTACTATATTTTCTTTTTATGATAAGAAATTAACCATTGGATTTGAAGT
The DNA here is from genome assembly GCF_053919585.1 of Euprymna scolopes. Lineage (NCBI taxonomy): Eukaryota > Metazoa > Mollusca > Cephalopoda > Sepiida > Sepiolidae > Euprymna > Euprymna scolopes. Next base: position 159,367,585 of record NC_136489.1, on the reverse strand, counting down.
TTGATTTCATCTATCAACAGAGTTTGTGTTTTCTATCTTGGATCTGTGTATTTCTTATCCCTTTAGATTACTAACACACTACTAGGTGCTACCAGATCAGGCTGTCTGAAGATATTGGCTTCCTAAGACGAACTGAACCTAACATTTTTTTCTACTTCCTTTCGCTAAACTTAATTACGTTTTGAAAAAACAAAAACAATAGCCCACTTTTTCCCTTTTTCCTTCTCCCCTTTTCCCCTTTTTCTTTCTATCTCCCTTATTTTCTGGCTGGTTTCCTAACTTAAAATGTACCATACCTTAATACTGTGACCCTTTTCTCTCTCCCATTGCAAAACTCAATCATGTTCTGCAGAGCAGGGAACAAAAACGATAAAATCCACTATAAATAAACCAAACCAAACACTACAAACTAGCGATTGAAGATACAAAAAGCTTAAAGAATAAAAACCTTCCACAAAATAACTGGATGCAACATGAATACTATTTTCAAAATAACTGGATTCGGCATTAAATAATCCGAAAAGGGTTGATATGCCGTAAAACAAAATAACTAAACTAACGCAGTCTCACTTTCTTTCTTTTATTCTCCCCCTCTCTCTCTCTCTCTCTCTCTCTCTCTCTCTCTCTCTCTCTCTCTCTGTGTAACGAAGCAGTGCACTCTCTTGGTAAAATAGCGCGTAGATTCGTTTTAATTTTTACTAACCAAACACTAACGCAGTCTCACTTTCTTTCATCTCTCTCTCTCTCTCTCTCTCTCTCTCTATATATATATATATATATATATATATATATATATATATATATATATATATATATATAACGAAGCAGTGCGTTCTCTTGGTAACATATCGCGTAAATTCGTTTTAATTTTTACTAGAACGAGAAGAAAATAAATGGCGCCAAACAATTTTAAATCCACACAAAGAGGAAAAAAAAACAAACAAAACAAACAAAACCAGTAAAATAAAAAGAAAAAGTTTCAACATGAATAAATTACAAAATAAATAAATAATGAATAAATAAATAAATAAAATAAAAAGGCAGTGGTGTTTATTTCGAGCTCCAGAAGCACCATAATCAAGAGAGATTATGAACTGCGGGCTCGGCGGTATTTGATAAAGTACAACGTAATTGCTCGCACTCAGAGATAACGTGCGGCCCACTTTAGTAAAAGACAAATTAATTGCCAAAAAGAATATTCATATAGATAATGGAGTCCATGGACACTTCTAACAACTAAATTTCCATTTATGTTTCAAATATACACAGAAAAAAAAAACAAAAAAACACGCACCCCTCCCACGGACGCACACATTCACACTAACACATTACATAGACATATTACACCTGATTCACACATATCCATTCATAAAGGTTTACATTCGTCATGAAGTCTTCATGGTGGAATATTTCGTAAGTCTTGGGCACACGACATTTGCTAATTGGTCTGCGAGACATGCTCGCTAATCAGGGTTATTAGGAAGACGCCCCTAATGCTAAGTTTGTACTCCTACATCAAAGTACCTAGTTAGGCTAAAACTCACAGCCCTTGAGAATCATTTAGGGATAACGAGTTAACTTTGGTGCCAGAACAGGCCTCCCACTTGGTAAGTCTTTCTAAGCGCCAAAGCGGTGCAATGTTCATCTGATGGACCGGCAGTTATCTTGAATTCTAATCATTGTACATCTACTGTGGTCATTTTACGCAATAATGCCATTGGTAAGTGGATCAAACCCAATTTATTTTTTTAACTGTACGAAAAATAAAAAAAATTAATGCCATATGTGGAAAAAAAAGCAAATTAATGGCATATATTGAAATCAAATAGCAAAATTAATGGTAGATGTTGAAAGAAAATAGTAAGATTAATGGCATATGTTGAAATAAAGTAGAAAAATTAATGGAATATGCTGAAATAAAATAGTAAAATTAATGGGATATGTTGAGATAAAATAGCATAATTAATGGTATATGTCGAAACGTTTAAAGCTGTGTTGTACCTAACGTTACAGATAATCATGGACGCTTGCACTTACTATAAAGACCGTGAAAATATGTTTCTTGACAATAGAAAACTGAATGAGATATGCTAGAATAAAATAGCAAAATTAATGGAATATAGTGAAATAAAATAGCAAAATTAATGGAATATGGTGAAATAAAATAGCAAAATTAATGGAATATGGTGAAATAAAATGCAAAATTAATGGAATATGGTGAAATAAAATAGCAAAATTAATGGAATATGGTGAAATAAAATAGCAAAATTAATGGAATATGGTGAAATAAAATAGCAAAATTAATGGAATATGATGAAATAAAATAGCTAAATTAATGGAATATGGTGAAATAAAATAGCTAAATTAATGGAATATGTTGAAATAAAATAGCAAAATTAATGGAATATGGTGAAATAAAATGCAAAATTAATGGAATATGATGAAAAAAAATAGCAAAATTAATGGAATATGTTGAAATAAAATAGCAAAATTAATGGAATATGGTGAAATAAAATAGCAAAATTAATGGAATATGGTGAAATAAAATAGCAAAATTAATGGAATATGATGAAATAAAATAGCTAAATTAATGGAATATGGTGAAATAAAATAGCAAAATTAATGGAATATGTTGAAATAAAAGAGCAAGATCAATGGAATATGGTGAAATAAAATGCAAAATTAATGGAATATGGTGAAATAAAATAGCAAAATTAATCGAATATGGTTAAATAAAATAGCAAAATTAATGGAATATGATGAAATAAAATGCAAAATTAATGGAATATGATGAAATTAAATAGCTAAATTAATGGGATATGTTGAAATAAAATAGCAAAATTAATGGAATATGGTGAAATAAAATAGCAAAATTAATGGAATATGATGAAATAAAATGCAAAATTAATGGAATATGATGAAATAAAATGCAAAATTAATGGAATATGGGGAAATAAAATAGAAGAATTAATGGAATATGGTGAAATAAAATAGCAAAATTAATGGAAAATGATGAAATAAAATGCAAAATTAATGGAATATGATGAAATAAAATGCAAAATTAATGGAATATGGGGAAATAAAATAGAAGAATTAATGGAATATGGTGAAATAAAATAGCAAAATTAATGGAATATGATGAAATAAAATGCAAAATTAATGGAATATGGTGAAATAAAATAGCTAAATTAATGGAATATGGTGAAATAAAATAGCTAAATTAATGGAATATGATGAAATAAAGTAGCAAAATTAATGGAATATGGTGAGATAAAAGAGCAAAATTAATGGAATATGATTAAATAAAAGAGCAAAATTAATGGAATATGGTGAAATAAAAGAGTAAAATTAATGGAATATGGTGAAATAAAAGAGTAATACTAATGGAATATGGTGATATAAAACAGCAAAATTAATGGAATATGGGGAAATAAAATAGCAGAATTAATGGAATATGGTGAAATAAAATAGCAAAATTAATGGAATATGGTGAAAAAAAGTAGCAAAATTAATGGAATATGTTGAAATAAAAGAGCAAAATTAATGAAATATGTTAAAATAAAAGAGTAATACTAATGGTATATGTTGAAATAAAATAGCAAATTAATGACATATGTTGAAATAAAAGAGCAAGATCAATGGAATATGTTGAATTAAAATAGCAAAATTAATGGAACATGAAATAATATAGAAAAAATAATGGGATATGTTGAAATAAGATAGCCAAATTAATGGAATATATTAACATAAAATAGTAAAATTGATGGTATATTTTGGAATAAAACAGAAAAATTTATTGTATATGTTAAAATAAAATAGCTAAATTAATTTATATGTTGAAATAAAATAGCAAAAATAAGGGGATATGTTGAAATAATATGGCAAAATTAATGATCTATGGTGAAATAAATAGCAAAGTATATTTTGAAATAAAATAGCAAAATTAATGGAATATGTTGAAATGAAATAGAAAATTGTATATGTTGAAATAAAATAGCAAAATTAGTTGTATATGTTATAATAAAATAGCAAAATTAGTTGTATATGTTGAAATAAATATAAAAATTAATGATATATGGTGAAATAAAATAGCAAAATTAATTGTATATGTTTAAATAAAATAGCAAAAATAAGGGGTTATGTTGAAATAAAATAGCAAAAATAATTGTATATGGTGAAATAAATAGCAAAATTAATGGTATATGGTGAAATATAATAGCAAAATTAATTGTATATGTTGAAATAAAATGCAAAATGAATGGTATATGTTGAAATAAAATAGCAAATTTAATGGTATATGTTGAAATAAAATGCAAAATTAATGGAATATATTGAAATAAAATAGCAAAATTAATGGTATATGTTAAAATTAAATGCAAAATTAATTGTATATGTTGAAATAAAATGCAAAACTAATGCTATAAGGTGAAATAAAATAGCAAATTTAATGGTGTATGTTGAAATAAAATGCAAAATTAATTGCATATTTTGAACCGTTGTTCACAACCTTATAGATAATAATGGACTCTTACTATAAAAACCGTGAAAATATGTTTCGTTGCATTTATGCACGAGTCTTGCACTCGTGGTAGTCGGACTGACGTATACTCACACTCTTTATTTGCTTTTATTAGAAATATTTTGTTTCCTATAATTACGAAGTTCTATTTTTCTTGCGAGCTCTGACGGGACAACAAGAAATATGGACTCTGCATAGTTATTAAATACCATAAAGGGATTGATATGCCGTAATTAAAATAAAACACACAAAACAAACGCCGTAGTCGTGAGCCATCCACTAGGGGTTTTAAAAATCTGTCTGTATTAATGTATTAATTATATATCGAATCTACGATTTTCCTTATATGATCATACACATTCATATCATCACAAAATGATTGTAAGATGGCAATAGACGCAGCTAAGAAAAGTTACGTAACGTTGCAATTACAAGCAAACTAAAAAAAAAAAAAAAAAAAATCCAGGTCGGCATTTTTTCTTTATCAAAAGCTTTTATTACCGTTATTCTTCCGTCTCAACACCGCTTAAAAAGTTTTTCGCTGCCACACGTCCATCTAGCCCGATTCGCGTTTCTCTTTCTTCTGCCGGCCAATTCTCGTCTTCGATGCGCATTTTGCTTTTGCTGATCTCGTGGTGCATTTTATTCTCCTTTTCTCCTTTTTCTTCTCGCGCATACTACCTAATTAGCATATAAGGTTAGGCAGTTCCTGAACACAACACTGCGAAACAAATGGACTAGACGATTTGAGCAAGATGATCACGATCTCATGCTCTGACATCCCAGATCTCCAGATCTCACACCCTGCGATTTTTTTTTATGCGGGGATTTGTGAAAGGACTGATCTATGTGTTTTCCATTCCAAGAGAACTGGATGAGCTGGAGGCCTGAATAACGGAAGATGTTGAAATCATTGAGAACGCAATGATGTGACGTGTTTGATGTGTGTTGTGTGAATAATGACGCTCACATTGGCCATTTTCGAACATTCCATGAAAAACTTGAGATTACACACTTTCTGGATATGCCAGATGCGTTTTTATATCCTTAATAGTTCTTGAGATCATCATCATCATCATCATCATCATCATCATCATCATCATCATCATCATCATCATCAGTATGATTATTAGTAATAGAAGTAGTAGTTGAAAATTGGCCACCTCATGATAATCCGAGTATGCCAAGGGTGCTTCATGCTAAATTCGGTGCCATTCTGACAATATCTTTTTTAGCCTGTAAGTGTTGATTTTCTAGTAGCCGTAGCCAGTAGTCGCAACTTTTCGCTTGGTGGGGGATTGCGAACCCACATGACTTATTTTTTTATTTTTCGCCATTTTTTTTCCGATGCAAGGCAAGTTGGTGTATGGACGCCCAACTGTATTTTCATCTATGGTATTCGCATGATTCGTATCGTTATTTTATACATTCATTCACTTCAAACGAGGTATACTACTGTTATATTATAAACCCTTTTTAAGAATTCAAAACACAACAACCATTGGTGTAAGCAACAGTCCGTTTTTTATTTCTCCTGTTGTTCTTGCTTATGGTAGATAGATAGAGAGAGAGAGAGAGAGAGAGAGAAAGAGAGAGAGAGAGAGAGAGAGTGGGGGAGCGACAGAGAGAATTATCGTGGCGTCCACTCGGTTGACAATCAAATCTCCAACTGCAATCTTTTTCCTTCTGTCACTTTTTCCTGTCAATCTTTTCAAAACATTCACATAACCAGATTCCTTTCTGTTACATTTTTCATAACAATAACAAGGCTTGTTTATATTTGTGAGAAATATTGAAACAATTCCCGTTTAGTTTGTCAATTTCTGACATTTCATCCGCAGACGCGTGCCTCATTTTAATTCATGAACATACATATATGTATATACACCTATACACATATATGCACTAGCATGTCAACCCGGCTTAGACCGGGTCATTCGTGTAACACTACCACAGAGTCATAAGTGGCTATTGCAAATTAAGGGTCGGATATGTAGGATCCACATAAGTTGTGTAATAAGTTCAGTGGTTGTACTTGTAAAATAAGCCCAGGAATGCGACAATGCGGCAATGAGAGAGAGAGGGAGAGAGAGAGAGAGAGAGAGAGAGAGAGAGAGAGAGAGAGAGAGAGAGGGTGGTACATATTAAAGTCTCTATTTTAGATTTCTATCCGAAAGATGCAAGATCACAGTATAGTATCTGTTCTGACGCTACACTTCACATTTTCTGTTCTCGGTCAGTGGAGGAAAAAACACTTCATGACTGAGACAATTTTTTATTTTTGTTCGTATCTAGAGTGCCCCCTTTTGCCGAGCTGGATCCCCCCCCTCCACATTAAAAACCGACCTTGTTTCTAACTCTGCCCTCGTGGGGAGGCAAGTAAATAGGAACAATATTTTTATGCATGTGAAAATGGTAGCATTGTATGTTACATATTGGTCTCCCGGATAACGCCGATTCACGTAAGGTAAGGAAGGTAAGGAAAATTGCAATTGTCAATGTTATTGAATCGAAAATATCCCATATATATATATATATATATATATATATATATATATATATATATATATATATATATATATATATATATATATATATATATATATATTTCCTATGTGTTGATGTGCAGGAATACAAAAAGTCCTTTGAAAAAAAAAAAACAGGAATGTTTCTTTCAAAAGCATATATATATATATATATATATATATATATATATATATATATATATATATATATATACTAGCATTTCAGCCCGGCGTTGTCCGTGTGTTTGCATGAGTATGTTGAGCAAAAAAAAAAAAAGTGGTAGTGGGAAGGCAAGCTCGAACCCATACCGCGCAGGTGGACAATCGAAAGGAGAGGATGACTTTCAAAAATATCGCCGAAAAGAGCGACCCCCCCCTGTAGAAACGCGCCAGCTGAAGGTGAAGATATTAATGTTTTAGACAAGTTTTCGATATTTGTCATCTGAAAGGCCAGACTTTAAAACGATACTGATCTTGGTAAAATCCATTGCCGATTAAAAAGCTTGCCCTATCTCTGAATACCCTTTATGTCAACTTTCAAATGTTTAGACCAGAAATTTTCTGAGTAATTTGGTAGAAACCACAGATGTCATTTTTTTTTTTTTAACTTTGACCCCTATTATGACCCTTTAACATTTATTGTTTTGGGCTCACATCGAGTTATTAAGTTAGATCCATGTCCAAGAAACCTATATCTAAAATTGTCGGAGGAGTTTGGTAGAGTTCTCAAATGTCAAATCGTTGAACTTTGACCTCTTAACAGGCAAATTTCTGGCCGAAAACCGATCACAAAGATTTTCCTAAATCTCGATACCCTGATTATCAAATTTCGAGTCTGTAGACTGAAAATTGACAGAGTTATTGCGTAGGGAAATGTACACAGACACACAGACAGACACACAGACACGTTAACTTTTTATATATATATATATGCATACGTATATATATATATATATACATATAAAGAGATAGATAGATAGATAGATAGAGAGGGAGAGAGAGAGAGAGAGAGAGAAGACATAATATGATTCTCAAGATTGCATTTTGCATAAAAATGAATATAAGATAAAACAAACAAAACAAAATCGGAAGTAGACAGTTTATTAGTATACGATTTTCTACAGTATCACCGCGCATCGTATAGGCTTTATATACGCGCTCAATTCAATAGTGAATTCAAATATATTACGTGTTAGAATTACAATTTCAAGCAGTCTCAAAACATTACGCGTTTTTGAAAACTCGCATAAAAAACTCAAGTGGATAGAAACAACCTCCCAGTGTGAAGCTAAGAAGAAAACTCCCTTCATAATTCTATAGAGACAAAACATCCTGGAAGTCGACTGGCTGGAACACGAAAAACAACTGAGGATAGAAATATATTCGTCAACGAAATTAATTGAATCCTTCCGTTTTACCACTGGTATTTAGCATCGAACATATTTTTATTGGCGCCCATCGTTTATTCGTTTTATTTGAGGGTGAGTTCTTTTCATCGAAATACGCTTAATAGGAAAATAGATTTTTTTGTATTCCATTTTCACCCCAAACAAGGCACAGTGCCATATTGAAGTAGGGGGCTACTATCGGGGACATAAGTTGCAGGGGTATTCTGAAGGGAGATGAGTAGCAAGATGTCGGTTCACGTTAGACTTGAACTTCTGCATATCAGTTCAGTTGAGAAAGCAGAATCTCGGAAGGGTGTACCAAAGTCTAGCAGTTCTGGCGAAGAAACTATTGGAGTAGAAGGCGTTCTTACATCAAGGGATCTCGACTGTGAAGGGGTGGGATTTAGCTGCTTGTCGGGTTTATCGGGGGTATTTACGTCGAGGGGGTACAAGTGCTTGTAGTTCGTCAGAGTATCAACCATTAAAATACTTGTAAAACAGGCAGAGAGATGCAACATTTCGTCGATGGGACAGAGGCTGATGCTTATACGACAGTTCAGGACCTATCAGATTTGCGACTCTCTTTTGGACCCTGTCAAGGAGTGAGAGCAACCCAAATATGACAACAGTACTCCATACATGGGCGAATGGTGGCCTTATAGAGGTATAGGATACTTTCATGTTCCCTGTGAACGTTAGGCCGAAATATGAAACTGTTTAAAGTATGTCTGCGAATAAACGGACTTGATTGGTCACAAAGTGAGACACGTGATTACAGACGTTGGGTTATTCGTTGCAAATATGTGCACTCGTTTCCATTTTAACATGCAAGGAATCAGCTGCACTGATTAAAGGGCCAGCCGAGGAAAGATAAACACTCTAAGATATTTTGATTGTAATAAAATGTTTCAAGAAAAGATTCCCCTTTTCTTGTAAGTAAGAAAAACATTAGATAGACCGAGATTCGAACTTTGTAAGCAAGGTTTAGAAATAGATTCAGAAATGGAATGTGGAATTTCGCATTGTTCAGTTTAGATATGTTGTGGGAAAAGGACTTTTGATTGTTCAATTCTTTTTATGAAAACTGAATTAAAATAAGCTCAGAGAAAATAAAGAACGATGCAATTTAAATATGTTGAAAAATAGGTTAGGAAAAATAGGTTAGTAAGAATTCTTTGTCTGCAGAAATGGTTTGGGAACATGTGCGAACCACGCATGTTCAGGTCACGTGGGTCGATCGCGTTTTTGGACACACGTATGACGTCATGGCAGAAATGAATTCTCAATATAGGAGCTAGAGTTGAAGATGAGTTAGACAGAGTCGGACGGAGACAGAGCTGACATGAGAAGGGCATCCCTTTAGAAGCGAGGGAGAAATTTTTAAACACGTTGACAGACACACGTTGGACGTTATGGTAGAAATGAATTCTCAATATAGGAGCTAGTTCAGTCGAAGAAGAAGGCAATTATGTAGTCGATTTTGAATTCTTGGATGTCATCATCATTTCGACCGGTCAAATGGAATAAAAGAACATCTCATATTTTTGTAACTGCCGTAACTGCGTGTCGTCTTTCTACAACAAAGGTAATGTGAAATCATCGTTATTAATGAAGATTGTATAACTCATCTTCTCTCCATCATAAGTAAGGACTGTCCCCTCCTGTGTTAAAAGAACTGATCACCCCCTCCCTTCTCGCTATATGTGTTAAGAAGGAACATCACAAAACTGTAAAGCGTATAAATCTATCTCTCCCCATCCTATCTCTTAAAAAGACCCTATCCCTGTGCAACAAAAAGGTTTAACTCTAGTATGTACTAATGAAAGGCAAGCATCCCACAAAGCATAAAAACTCACCCGCACAAAAATAATACAAGTAATAAGACATATATTTAATAATAACGAAAAAAAAAACAAAA
>NC_136489.1:159324735-159349735 GCF_053919585.1 Euprymna scolopes | reverse complement strand
CACTTTCTTCTACACGACCAAATAACTCGGAAAATAGGTTCTTTTTTAATTTGCGTTACAAATAAAAAAAAACGCGACAATAAAACGTATTGTTTTACTCTGTACGTTTTAAGCTTCCCAATTTTTTTTCGCGTTTAAATTATCCAAATAAACAATTGTTAATACTTTCTGCTTTTTTTTTACATCGTTCATTTCCGTATTACGTTTAAGTTATTTTAACGCAATTTTCTTACAAATAAATCTACTTTAACCCGCCTTCCTTTTTTGTAAATTTATTCTCCATTTTTAATACACCGTTCTTAAAAACATTCATACATTTTCTTCCACACTGCCAACATAAATAAATAACCCCGAAAATATGTTTTTTTAACTTGCGCTACAAATAAAAAATCAACGCGAAAATAAAATGTATTGTTTTACTGTGTACGTTTTCAGCATTCCAAATTTTTTTTTTCGCGTTAATACTTTCTGCTTTTTTTTTTTACATCGTTCATTTCCGCATTGCCCTTATTAGTTTTATTGGCCTTACTATTAACATATAAATTAAATATTTGATCCAATGGGGCATGAATGTTTGTTTAAAATAAATGAAAAAAAAGTTACATTTTATTTTCATTTTCTATTTAAAAAGCCATTCTTAACACGAGAAGAGTGTCTTCAACTATTCTGTACTTTCAACTAACAATGGCATTTACAAAGATATATCGAAATTTGAATTTAACTTAACGTATTATGGTATCTGTTCAGTGCGCATTCATCTATAAGTATGGCAATATATATGATATATACAAGGTGTTCCAGAAAGATGTATACACACTCCTAAACTGTGTTTGCACTTCCACAGCGTTTTCATGCTTCCAGTAGAATTTTAGAATAATTTATTTTCTTCAAAGGTTAACCTGGCCGCCATCATGAAGATCGATGAGTTTAATCTGCAAAGAAAAAACAAAAAACAAAAAAAAAACGTCTGGTTTAAAATTATTTAAAGTGTGTATACATATTTTGGGACACCCTGTAGCTCTCTCTGTCCCCCTCTCTCTTTCTTTCTCTCTCTCTCTCTCTCTCTCTCTCTCTCTCTCTCTATATATATATATATATATATATATTATCGACATTATGTGAACATATTTATATAAAAAACATCTTGATGCTGATGTTATAATAATTGTCTATACAGTTAGCGCGCGCTGGATATGTTAATAAAACTGTCAGTATTTGCATGTTCTATGCTAATATATATATATATATATATATATATATATATATATATATATATATATATAGAGAGAGAGAGAGAGAGAGAGACAGATAAATATATATATATATATAGACAGATATATATGTGTGTGTGTGCTTATATATACATATATGTATGCTCAATAATTGTCTCTTTATATATAATTGTCTCTTTATGTGTATATATATACATATATATATGTATGTGCTTATATATACATATATATGTATGTATGCTCAATAAATAAATAAATAAATAAATAAATATATATATATATATATATATATATATATATATATATATATAATTGTCTCTCTATATGTGTGTGTATGCTTATATAGATATAAACTTTTTAATGTCATTTTCGTATTTTCCGTTCTACAGCTGGGCGATTCTAAATTCTAACTGTGTTGTTTACCCATTCGCTCGACGGATGAAAAAAGATAATAAAGAAATAAAATAAACATAATTTCAGTTTCTTTTTTTTTTTTTTCCATTTTCCAGGCTTTGTACCCTCCCGGGTCGTCTTCATTATCTGGCCTAATATCTCCTCGTTGCTACACGGACTAAGTTTTTACAATCTTTTTTTACGATTTGGTCGGCACGGCTTCTTTTCCCATCTTCATATCCGCTCAGTTTAGACATCTTTCTGTTTTCCTATTATTATTTTTTTTTTTTTACTTCTGAAAATAATTCCATTTTTCTTTTCTTTTTTTTGCTTTTTTCGCATATTCAGTTTTATTGTGCGTTTTTATGGCTTTTTGTACTATGGCAAGGGAGATAATACATACCTTAATCAGGACTCCTGCTAATTTGAGAAGTTAAGAATGAACGCAAAACACACATCGTTATTTCATTTTCGTGCAAAGAAAAAAAAAGCAAACATAGTAAGAAATAAGTCTTTTCACAATCTGGATAATAATTTCTGAAAAAAAAAGAAAAAAAAACAGTTTCCCGTACCTAGCACAAAATATACATGTATTCAGCAATAATTGCCCTTCCATTGGATCTAAACAACAGTGACGGAAAGTATCTATCTTCTTTGGAGAGTATAGTTTTTTTATATTGCCCTGTCAACCCAAACAAGGCACAGTGCTACTCTTGATGCAATAGGCTACTATTTGGGACATAATTTGTAGGGGTACTATGTAGGGTGTTGAGCGGCAAGATGTCTATTTACATTGCACTTGAACTTCTGCATGTCAGAGTGGACCTGGGAGCAATGACAATTAAAGGGTGGCTCCACACTTCCCAAAGCCCGCAAGCTTGGGTCTCGCCACAGGATATAGTTTAAGGTCATATCCAGGACCTGGCCTTGTAGAGGTACAGGATACTTTTAGGCGTAAGTAACTTTCTAGGACGGAAGAGAGAGTCCACATTCTTTGCAGTAGCCATGACAATGCCTTTTATGTATTAGTTCCAATTCATGTTCTCTGTGAACCTTAAGCCGAATAGTTTGTACGAAATCCTTTCATGTAATATATAATCAGTTATGGCTATTAGTGATTGTGAAGGTTTCTTATAATTATTAAAGGAAAGGAATCCAGTCTTAGTAACATTGAATGTTACCGTCCATTTATTATCCCTATCCATTGCAGACTAAGGCCTTTCCCTGTTTCCACCATTACCTTGGGTATTTGTTCAGTAGTGACTACAATTTTAACACATTTAACTTTTCAGGAGATATATAACTTTTAATAACTAATCCATTAGCTACTCATGCGCGGTCGCAGATATACCTGGTTTTGGACCCAGGCGCGGGGCTTACCCTCTCGGTGCTGAAGATCTTCTCAGGTCATCAGTCTAGGAGAAGGAAAACTATGACGCTAAACCTAGGGAAGGATGCCCTCTTTAGTCCTGGACGACGACCTTTCTAGAGCTGGTGACTCGAACAAATTAACAATTTGACAACCTAAACTGCGTAAGGAATAGATACGCTCTGTCTATCGCCCAGCTTTAATACTCCTTCTTTGCCTATTAGCCAGGCGCAGAGGTGCGATCACAAGAACTCGACAGAAAAACCCAGTGGTCGATCTTGTTTCATGACTAGGGCAATGAACGCCGTTCCCCGACCCCGTCACATCCCATCCCTAAAACTGGGTACTTTTGAGGTGCTTGAGTGCCATATATGTCAATGCAATTGGATTGGGTTGATTTTTGTCCGATGGGTTGAGGGTACTGGATTGACAGTTTCCGACTGATAGTACAGGAACCCTAACTCTTTGGTAGCACTTAGAGCGGCTGCTCCATCATCAGTTGTATAATATTGGGATCGACGTAGTGCATGTCGCGCATGAAAAGGGACTCTGCCTCCATCTCTGTTGGGCTTTCCCGAGGCCACAATCTTGTAGATGAGAATCGACTGATGTGTTGTATGTTTAGTATTCTGCTCAACCACTGTGTCCAGTACCTCACACTCTAAAACTGAAACTCTTTAATATGGGCTTTCCCGAGGCCACAATCTTGTAGATGAGAATTCCTCGGATATCTTGGCGTTAATTGAAACTAACCTACTCCATCTCTTCTAACCACTTTAACATGCCTGGTTATCTTTGCTGTAAGGACCCAGACAGACATATGCACGGACTTGGAGTCTATATTTGAAACACACTCGGCTTGACTAGAGAAATAGAACTAGAATCAGACGACCAGGCCTTTATGTGCTTTAGGCTTAACATGCAACGTAACATTAGCCATTTATAGTTTCTCTACCGCTCTCTCTCTCGACCCAGGACTGTGCCCTAATCAGTCAAGTCTCTGACAGCACTCTTCTTTGATACTAGCGCACAAGTACATTTATTTGGTGACTTCAATGTCCACCATAGTAACTGGTTTAGATTCTCTACTTACACAGACACAGCTGGTAAAATAACACATAACTTCCCTATCACAGACGGCTACGTTTCCGACACGTTTCCTAGATCAGTAAGATCAATATGCCTCACTTCTAGATCTATTTCTGATCAAAGTTCCCGATGATTGTGTTACGAATGTCCATAACGTACTCGGGAATGCTAATCACGCTGTGATCATGGTAGAAATCGTCTTAAATTCTCGACCCAAAACTGAAGAGCCATTGCTCAAAACAAGGTGTTATAAGAAGGCTAACTGGGAAGCCACCAGGGATCTCATATATTATATTCGTTGCATACGTTGATAATAATATTATCTTTTAGATTAGCAAAAAATATATATTTTTCATTATTTTTTACAAAAAAAAAACACTACTTTTAAATCTTTGAAAATAAATTAATAACTTTTATTTAAATGAGCCCAATATTTCAAATACACTATTATATAAGAGATTCTCTGACGAATCGATACAATAAAAGAAAAAAATCGATAAATAACTGCGCATTTTGCTAAAAATACGATAATTATTTTCGACAACTTGTTTTTACTTATTTACGAAGGACCA
The DNA here is from genome assembly GCF_053919585.1 of Euprymna scolopes. Lineage (NCBI taxonomy): Eukaryota > Metazoa > Mollusca > Cephalopoda > Sepiida > Sepiolidae > Euprymna > Euprymna scolopes. The sequence goes on along the minus strand of NC_136489.1, from coordinate 159,345,080 downwards.
TACAGCCGAAAATCAGTTGTTCATTATTTAAAAACAATTGTTACTTCTTCCTTCCAAAATTACGTCCAAGTCTGCCATACTACACTCTATCATCAAGACACACATTGTTCTGATGGCAAGACAGGATTGAGACGACCACGCGTGATACTAGAGAGAATCAGGTGTTCTCTCAAACAGATACGGCGCCTAGCATTACCAAAATGGTCACTCATCTGATACTGGCCAGCCTCATCGTTGCTTAACTTCGATGGTTATGTAGACAACAAACACACACATATATATATATATCGTTTATATATAACGATACATATGTATATGTATGTATATATATATACATATATATACTTATATATATTTGTATATATATGTGTGTGCGTGTGTATTGTTATATATGTATCCTTTATTAAAAAAAATTAACCCCTTTTTCTTCATTTACCGTCAAAATAAACGTTACGACTAAATGAATTTATTTTGTTTTGTAAAGCCTACCATACTTAATTTAAAAGTAACTTTAAATTTTGAAGTTTTGAATTTCGCCACGGGAACTCTACCTTTTGAGATAAAAGATGAAGTTATTTGGAATTCACGTACTTATGTAATATATCCTTATAGCAAATCATCCTTAATTTAAACAAAAAAATTGATTCATAAAGCTTTTAAAAAATATTTAATTATTTATCTAACGATACACAAAAATACTGGTGAATGGTGTTTTTCTTTTCTTTTTTTTAATCAAATAGTAGAAAAAGTTTTATATTATTCTGCTTTTCATGTGATAGAAAGAATAATGAATTTTAATAGATTTTAATTCGTTTTAAAAACAACTTGGTTTTTGGTCTCCCCACAAAAGGAGGCCGAACCTGTAAATTCACCCTTGCCCGTTCGTCCGTTCGTCTGTTCGGCAGTTCATCTGTCCGCACTTTTCTGAATAATTACCATTTGGAATTTTTTGAAATTTTGCACAAACATTAAACATGATATGAGTAAAAAGGTAACAGAACGGATTTTCCGGGAAAATACCGGTTGTCCCCTTAGAGGTGCCTTTCGGGTTTAAATGGCAAAAATTTACACTTTTGTGCTTATTAAAAAAATTGATGCCTTGGATTTTTATAAAACTTTCTGAACAGTTGTAACTAACTGATGTCTATATAATTGCGTTTGTCTATACTTCGCGATAACTCTCGGGTGTGTCCCGGGGGCTCTTTTAGGGCTAATAAAAACACTCCATTTTGGCGACTATTATACTATATTTGTCCAAAATTTTCCGTGTATATCTATTTAGCAGTTTTGCATGGTGCTGAACTCAAATTTAAATATGTTTAGGCCTTGGTGACCTTTGGGGGGGCAAATGATGGACTTAGTCATTTCTTTTTTGTATGGTGCAGAACTCAAATTTAAATATGTTTAGGCCTTGGTGACCTTTGGGGGGGCAAATGATGGACTTCGTCATTTCTTTTTTGTATGGTGCAGAACTCAAATTTAAATATGTTTAGGCCTTGGTGACCTTTGGGGGGGGGGCAAATGATGGACTTCGTCATTTCTTTTTTGTATGGTGCAGAACTCAAATTTAAATATGTTTAGGCCTTGGTGACCTTTGGGGGGGCAAATGATGGACTTCGTCATTTCTTTTTTGTATGGTGCAGAACTCAAATTTAAATATGTTTAGGCCTTGGTGACCTTTGGGGGGGGCAAATGATGGACTTCGTCATTTCTTTTTTGTATGGTGCAGAACTCAAATTTAAATATGTTTAGGCCTTGGTGACCTTTGGAGGGGCAAATGATGGACATCGTCATTTCTTTTTTGTATGGTGCAGAACTCAAATTTAAATATGTTTAGGCCTTGGTGACCTTTGGGGGGGGCAAATGATGGACTTCGTCATTTCTTTTTTGTATGGTGCAGAACTCAAATTTAAATATGTTTAGGCCTTGGTGACCTTTGGGGGGGCAAATGATGGACTTCGTCATTTCTTTTTTGTATGGTGCAGAACTCAAATTTAAATATGTTTAGGCCTTGGTGACCTTTGGGGGGGGGGCAAATGATGGACTTCGTCATTTCTTTTTTGTATGGTGCAGAACTCAAATTTAAATATGTTTAGGCCTTGGTGACCTTTGGGGGGGCAAATGATGGACTTCGTCATTTCTTTTTTGTATGGTGCAGAACTCAAATTTAAATATGTTTAGGCCTTGGTGACCTTTGGGGGGGCAAATGATGGACTTCGTCATTTCTTTTTTGTATGGTGCAGAACTCAAATTTAAATATGTTTAGGCCTTGGTGACCTTTGGGGGGGGCAAATGATGGACTTCGTCATTTCTTTTTTGTATGGTGCAGAACTCAAATTTAAATATGTTTAGGCCTTGGTGACCTTTGGGGGGGGCAAATGATGGACTTCGTCATTTCTTTTTTGTATGGTGCAGAACTCAAATTTAAATATGTTTAGGCCCTGGTGACCTTTGGGGGGGCCAAATGATGGACTTAGTCATTTCTTTTTTGCATGGTGCAGAACTCAAATTTAAATATGTTTAGGCCCTGGTGACCTTTGGGGGGGGCAAATGATGGACTTAGTCATTTCTATTTTGCATGGTGCAGAACTCAAATTTAAATATGTTTAGGCCCTGGTGACCTTTGGGGGGGCAAATGATGGACTTAGTCATTTCTTTTTTGCATGGTGCAGAACTCAAATTTAAATATGTTTAGGCCCTGGTGACCTTTGGGGGGGCAAATGATGAACTTAGTCATTTCTTTTTTGCATGGTGCTGAACTCAAATTTAAATATGTTTAGGCCCTGGTGACCTTTGGGGGGGCAAATGATGGACTTAGTCATTTCTTTTTTGCATGGTGCAGAACTCAAATTTAAATATGTTTAGGCCCTGGTGACCTTTGGGGGGGCAAATGATGGACTTAGTCATTTCTTTTTTGCATGGTGCTGAACTCAAATTTAAATATGTTTAGGCCCTGGTGACCTTTGGGGGGGCCAAATGATGGACTTAGTCATTTCTTTTTTGCATGGTGCAGAACTCAAATTTAAATATGTTTAGGCCCTGGTGACCTTTGGGGGGGCCAAATGATGGACTTAGTCATTTCTTTTTTGCATGGTGCAGAACTCAAATTTAAATATGTTTAGGCCTTGGTGACCTTTGGGGGGGGCAAATGATGGACTTGGTCATTTCTTTTTTGCATGGTGCAGAACTCAAATTTAAATATGTTTAGGCCCTGGTGACCTTTGGGGGGGCCAAATGATGGACTTAGTCATTTCTTTTTTGCATGGTGCAGAACTCAAATTTAAATATGTTTAGGCCCTGGTGACCTTTGGGGGGGGCAAATGATGGACTTGGTCATTTCTTTTTTGCATGGTGCAGAACTCAAATTTAAATATGTTTAGGCCCTGGTGACCTTTGGGGGGGGCAAATGATGGACTTGGTCATTTCTTTTTTGCATGGTGCAGAACTCAAATTTAAATATGTTTAGGCCTTGGTGACCTTTGGGGGGGGGCAAATGATGGACTTGGTCATTTCTTTTTTGCATGGTGCTGAACTCAAATTTAAATATGTTTAGGCCCTGGTGACCTTTGGGGGGGCCAAATGATGGACTTAGTCATTTCTTTTTTGCATGGTGCAGAACTCAAATTTAAATATGTTTAGGCCCTGGTGACCTTTGGGGGGGGCAAATGATGGACTTGGTCATTTCTTTTTTGCATGGTGCAGAACTCAAATTTAAATATGTTTAGGCCCTGGTGACCTTTGGGGGGGCCAAATGATGGACTTAGTCATTTCTTTTTTGCATGGTGCAGAACTCAAATTTAAATATGTTTAGGCCCTGGTGACCTTTGGGGGGGGGCAAATGATGGACTTGGTCATTTCTTTTTTGCATGGTGCAGAACTCAAATTTAAATATGTTTAGGCCCTGGTGACCTTGGGGGGGGGGGCAAATGATGGACTTGGTCATTTCTTTTTTGCATGGTGCTGAACTCAAATTTAAATATGTTTAGGCCCTGGTGACCTTTGGGGGGGCCAAATGATGGACTTAGTCATTTCTTTTTTGCATGGTGCAGAACTCAAATTTAAATATGTTTAGGCCCTGGTGACCTTTGGGGGGGGCAAATGATGGACTTGGTCATTTCTTTTTTGCATGGTGCAGAACTCAAAATTAAATATGTTTAGGCCCTGGTGACCTTTGGGGGGGGGCAAATGATGGACTTAGTCATTTCTTTTTTGCATGGTGCAGAACTCAAAATTAAATATGTTTAGGCCCTGGTGACCTTTGGGGGGGCCAAATGATGGACTTAGTCATTTCTTTTTTGCATGGTGCAGAACTCAAATTTAAATATGTTTAGGCCCTGGTGACCTTTGGGGGGGGCAAATGATGGACTTGGTCATTTCTTTTTTGCATGGTGCAGAACTCAAATTTAAATATGTTTAGGCCCTGGTGACCTTTGGGGGGGGCAAATGATGGACTTGGTCATTTCTTTTTTGCATGGTGCTGAACTCAAATTTAAATATGTTTAGGCCCTGGTGACCTTTGGGGGGGCAAATGATGGACTTAGTCATTTCTTTTTTGCATGGTGCTGAACTCAAATTTAAATATGTTTAGGCCCTGGTGACCTTTGGGGGGGGGGCAAATGATGGACTTGGTCATTTCTTTTTTGCATGGTGCAGAACTCAAATTTAAATATGTTTAGGCCCTGGTGACCTTTGGGGGGGGGGCAAATGATGGACTTGGTCATTTCTTTTTTGTATGGTGCAGAACTCAAATTTAAATATGTTTAGGCCCTGGTGACCTTTGGGGGGGGGGCAAATGATGGACTTGGTCATTTCTTTTTTGTATGGTGCAGAACTCAAATTTAAATATGTTTAGGCCCTGGTGACCTTTGGGGGGGGGGGCAAATGATGGACTTGGTCATTTCTTTTTTGTATGGTGCAGAACTCAAATTTAAATATGTTTAGGCCCTGGTGACCTTTGGGGGGGCAAATGATGGACTTGGTCATTTCTTTTTTGCATGGTGCAGAACTCAAATTTAAATATGTTTAGGCCCTGGTGACCTTTGGGGGGGGCAAATGATGGACTTGGTCATTTCTTTTTTGTATGGTGCAGAACTCAAATTTAAATATGTTTAGGCCCTGGTGACCTTTGGGGGGGGGCAAATGATGGACTTGGTCATTTCTTTTTTGTATGGTGCAGAACTCAAATTTAAATATGTTTAGGCCCTGGTGACCTTTGGGGGGGCAAATGATGGACTTGGTCATTTCTTTTTTGCATGGTGCAGAACTCAAATTTAAATATGTTTAGGCCCTGGTGACCTTTGGGGGGGCAAATGATGGACTTGGTCATTTCTTTTTTGCATGGTGCAGAACTCAAATTTAAATATGTTTAGGCCCTGGTGACCTTTGGGGGGGGGCAAATGATGGACTTGGTCATTTCTTTTTTGTATGGTGCAGAACTCAAATTTAAATATGTTTAGGCCCTGGTGACCTTTGGGGGGGCAAATGATGGACTTAGTCATTTCTTTTTTGCATGGTGCAGAACTCAAATTTAAATATGTTTAGGCCCTGGTGACCTTTGGGGGGGGGCAAATGATGGACTTGGTCATTTCTTTTTTGTATGGTGCAGAACTCAAATTTAAATATGTTTAGGCCCTGGTGACCTTTGGGGGGGGCAAATGATGGACTTAGTCATTTCTTTTTTGTATGGTGCAGAACTCAAATTTAAATATGTTTAGGCCTTGGTGACCTTTGGGGGGGCAAATGATGGACTTGGTCATTTCTTTTTTGTATGGTGCAGAACTCAAATTTAAATATGTTTAGGCCCTGGTGACCTTTGGGGGGGGCAAATGATGGACTTGGTCATTTCTTTTTTGTATGGTGCAGAACTCAAATTTAAATATGTTTAGGCCCTGGTGACCTTTGGGGGGGCAAATGATGGACTTGGTCATTTCTTTTTTGTATGGTGCAGAACTCAAATTTAAATATGTTTAGGCCCTGGTGACCTTTGGGGGGCAAATGATGGACTTCGTCATTTCTTTTTTGTATGGTGCAGAACTCAAATTTAAATATGTTTAGGCCCTGGTGACCTTTGGGGGGCAAATGATGGACTTGGTCATTTCTTTTTTGTATGGTGCAGAACTCAAATTTAAATATGTTTAGGCCCTGGTGACCTTTGGGGGGGCAAATGATGGACTTGGTCATTTCTTTTTTGTATGGTGCAGAACTCAAATTTAAATATGTTTAGGCCCTGGTGACCTTTGGGGGGCAAATGATGGACTTGGTCATTTCTTTTTTGTATGGTGCAGAACTCAAATTAAAATATGTTTAGGCCCTGGTGACCTTTGGGGGGGGGGCAAATGATGGACTTGGTCATTTCTTTTTTGCATGGTGCAGAACTCAAATTTAAATATGTTTAGGCCTTGGTGACCTTGGGGGGGCAAATGATGGACTTCGTCATTTCTTTTTTGCATGGTGCAGAACTCAAATTTAAATATGTTTAGGCCTTGGTGACCTTGGGGGGGGCAAATGATGGACTTAGTCATTTCTTTTTTGCATGGTGCAGAATTCAAATTAAAATATGTTTAGGCCTTGGTGACCTTGGGGGGGGCAAATGATGGACTTAGTCATTTCTTTTTTGCATGGTGCAGAATTCAAATTAAATATGTGTAGGCCCTGGTGACCTTTGGGGGGCAAATGATGGACTTCGTCATTTCTTTTTTGTATGGTGCAGAACTCAAATTTAAATATGTTTAGGCCTTGGTGACCTTGGGGGGGGCAAATGATGGACTTAGTCATTTCTTTTTTGCATGGTGCAGAACTCAAATTTAAATATGTTTAGGCCTTGGTGACCTTGGGGGGGCAAATGATGGACTTAGTCATTTCTTTTTTGCATGGTGCAGAATTCAAATTAAATATGTGTAGGCCCTGGTGACCTTTGGGGGGCAAATGATGGACTTAGTCATTTCTTTTTTGTATGGTGCAGAACTCAAATTAAAATATGTTTAGGCCCCGGTGACCTTTGGGGGGGGGCAAATGATGGACTTAGTCATTTCTTTTTTGTATGGTGCAGAACTCAAATTAAAATATGTTTAGGCCCTGGTGACCTTTGGGGGGGGCAAATGATGGACTTAGTCATTTCTTTTTTGTATGGTGCAGAACTCAAATTTAAATATGTTTAGGCCCTGGTGACCTTTGGGGGGGGCAAATGATGGACTTAGTCATTTCTTTTTTGTATGGTGCAGAACTCAAATTAAAATATGTTTAGGCCCTGGTGACCTTTGGGGGCCAAATGATGGACTTAGTCATTTCTTTTTTGCATGGTGCAGAACTCAAATTTAAATATGTTTAGGCCCTGGTGACCTTTGGGGGCCAAATGATGGACTTGGTCATTTCTTTTTTGCATGGTGCAGAACTCAAATTTAAATATGTTTAGGCCCTGGTGACCTTTGGGGGCCAAATGATGGACTTAGTCATTTCTTTTTTGCATGGTGCAGAACTCAAATTTAAATATGTTTAGGCCCTGGTGACCTTTGGGGGCCAAATGATGGACTTAGTCATTTCTTTTTTGCATGGTGCAGAACTCAAATTTAAATATGTTTAGGCCCTGGTGACCTTTGGGGGCCAAATGATGGACTTGGTCATTTCTTTTTTGCATGGTGCAGAACTCAAATTTAAATATGTTTAGGCCTTGGTGACCTTTGGGGAGGCAAATGATGGACTTAGTCATTTTTTTTTTGCATGGTGCAGAACTCAAATTTAAATATGTTTAGGCCTTGGTGACCTTTGGGGGGGCAAATGATGGACTTAGTCATTTTTTTTTTGCATGGTGCAGAACTCAAATTTAAATATGTTTAGGCCTTGGTGACCTTTGGGGGGGCAAATGATGGACTTAGTCATTTTTTTTTTGCATGGTGCAGAACTCAAATTTAAATATGTTTAGGCCTTGGTGACCTTTGGGGGGGCAAATGATGGACTTAGTCATTTTTTTTTTGCATGGTGCTGAACTCAAATTTAAATATGTTTAGGCCTTGGTGACCTTTGGGGGGGCAAATGATGGACTTAGTCATTTCTTTTTTGTATGGTGCAGAACTCAAATTTAAATATGTTTAGGCCTTGGTGACCTTTGGGGGGGGGCAAATGATGGACTTCGTCATTTCTTTTTTGTATGGTGCAGAACTCAAATTTAAATATGTTTAGGCCTTGGTGACCTTTGGGGGGGGCAAATGATGGACTTAGTCATTTCTTTTTTGCAGAACTCAAATTTAAATATGTAAAAACTAAAACTGAACCGTTCGTTTATTTTCACCAGGATTTGACGTCCACTGGGGAATTTGGGGCTAGACGGGGGGGGGGGGCAAATTCGTAACAGTCATTTTTTTATACCTCGTTCATTGTGCACTTACGGGGACCATGTATGTTTCATTTTTTCTTTCATTTTTTTGCCCCTTCCTAATCTATTAGGACTATAGCGGATGAGCGTTTCAATTACGTCTATGTGTTATATTATGCAGCTCTAAAAAAGGGGTCTTTTATGTAATGTGTAAGTGAATATATTCCATGACAACGTACATGTTGAATAATTGAGTTTTCTATTTTATCTGTATATTCATGTACGTGCAAATACGTACATGTATATACGTCGTATCATTTACGTGATCGTCTACTGTGTATATTTTAACATTTATGCAACAGTTCTAGCAGGAAACGTTTGACGTGGACGTATCGAAACAGTTGCAGACTAACAGTTCTTTTTTAGCAAATGTAAATAACACAACACATACCTGAATGATTTACGAACGTTTATTATCATGATCCGGCCCGCATTTTCAGAGATGACACGTTTTTACACGTTTTGGCTGCCTGAAATGACGCTGTACTCTTCGTCATTTTGAGCCGTCCGTTCTCTCTGATGTCCAGCTACCGACTGCCTAGAATACCACCCAAATCTATATACATCACGTGTTTCTTTACGTCACATTATTACGTGTCTCAGACCAACCTAACGTCCCCAATCTAGTTATTTGTTTATGCAAACCAAAAATCATGTTTATATCTATTTTCTATTTTCACATTCCTTTTGCGATATTATTATATTATATATGTCAATCACTTTTACCCAATTTAATTGTTGATTTTTCTAATCATAATAATTGATCCAACGACCCGCCATCGCTCGAATGAAGTAATAATAATAATAATAATAATAATAATAATAATAATAATAATAATAATAATAATAATGTTTTGACCCTTGGCCCTGATTGCCACAGTTAACACAGACACTACACTATGACCACGGTCCAAAGGGTCACATTATTACATATTTACATGCATACTAAATTATAATCCCGACAAATACCGTTAAAGTCACATCTTTCAAAATGTTAAACATCCTACGTTAGCAGAGCAAGAACAAATAAACAACCAACGCAACTACTAAGTAGGTACGTGCGTTAAAACATGATCAATTTTTACAAACACGCAAGTAAAAAAAAACAAAACAAAAAAACTGACAAATTTATGAATGTTTTTTTTTTTTCGAAAAGAAAAAAAAATGTGTTAATCAACTTGACGTCTCTATCACAGATTAAGAAATGCCTCGAATATAAGAGATTTTTTTTTTCGTGCGTCTGAATCTTCATAGCCATATCCCATGTGTCAGTCATAAATCGAGTTTCTTATAAATTGTATCTTAGTACGGAAGATCAGAAGACCACATCGGGTGGCAGGAATGCCATTTACACTGACAGGAATAACCGAGGGGAAATCCAACGCCTACTAACAGCATTTCTTCTATATGGGTAGGATGGAGAAGAAGAAGAATTGGTAGTAGTAGTAGTAGTAGTAGTAGGAGTAGTAGTAGGAGTAGTAGAGGTAGGAGTGCTAGTAGTAGTAGTAGTAGTAGTAATAGAAGATGAAGAAAAAGAAGAAGAAAAAGAAAACGAAATAAAAGGAAACTAAGAAGAAGGAGGGGGAAAAGAAGTATTATTATTATTATTATTATTATTATTATTATTAGTAGTAGTGTAAGGAGAAAAAGAAAACGAAGTAAAAGGAAAGTGAAAAGAAAAAGGAGGAGGAGGAGGAAGAATTATTATTATTATTAGTAGTAGTATTAGTAGTAGCAGTAGTAAAGAAGAACAATTAGTAGTAGTAGAAGTAGTAGTAGTAGTAGAAGTAGTAGTAGTAGTAGTAGTAGTAGAAGAAGAAGAAGAAGAAGAAGAAGAAGAAAAAGAAGAAAACAAAGTAAAAGGAAAATAATAAAAAGAAGAAGAAGAAGAAGAAAAAGGGCGAGAAGGAAGAGGAGGACGAGGACAAAGAGAAACGAATACACGAGGGAAAATGGTTCTGATTAAAGACAGCAGGGGGCGCCGGTTTCTCTTTTGATTTGCAAAAGAATACTTAATCCTGGCCTTTCGAAAACTTTCGAACCATCTGCGAGACATGGAAACATGTCAGCTCCCTACCGACAGAGAACCATCATTTCTTTTTTATAATTATTATCTATTCGTTTATCTATACCAGTCTGTCTATATCAATCTATCTCTTATGTCTGCTCATATCTGTGCTTCATCACATTGATATTTAAACGGACAAAATCCATCGATATACAAAAGTGTCGTCTTTGTTCCTTACTTTCTTCTTTCTAATTTACGTTTAAAGGAAGTTACGTCATACAACTTCCGTCGGTATTTCTATCATCTTTTCTTCCTTTCCTATTTCTCTTTAATTCACGTATAGATTTATGTTACATGATACCTCATTGACCGTTTTTAAAATTTCTTTCCCTGTTTCTTTCCTTTTCGTTTTAGTTAGATTGTTACTCTCTTTCTATCTCTAGTCTGTTATTGTTTACTAATTTTTACTTTCATTTTGCGTTTGAAGTTTTTCTCTATTGAAGATTTTCTTTATTGAAGTTTTTCTTTATTAAAGTTTTTCTCTGGGGAAGTCTTTCTCTATTGAAGTCTTTCTCGATTGGTATTTTTCTCTATTAAATTTTTTTCTCTATTCAAGTCTTTCTCTATTGAATCCTTTCTCTATTGACGTTTTTCTCTATTGGAGTCTTTCTCTGTTAAATTTTTTTATCTATTAAAGTTTTTCTCTATTGAAGTTTTTCTTTATTAAAGTTTTTCTCTATTGAAGTATTTCTCTATTAAAGTTTTTCTCTATGGACGTCTTTCTCTATTGAAGTCTTTCTCTATTGAAGTCTTTCTCTATTGGATTCTTTTCTATATTCAAGTTTTTCTCTATTAAATTTTTTTCTCTATTGAAGTTTTCTCTATTGAAGTCTTCCTCTATTGGAGTGTTTCTCTATTAATTTTTTCTCGATTGAAGTCTTTATTAAAGTCTTTCTCTATTGGAGTCTTCCTCTATTAAGTTATTTCTCTATTAAGATTTTTCTCTGTTGAAGTCTTTCTCTATTGAAATTTTTCTTTATTGAAGTCTTTCTCTATTGAATTTTTTCTCTATTGAAATTTTTCTCTACTGAATTTTTTCTCTATTGAAGTCTTTCTCTATTGAAGTTTTCTCTATTGAAGTTTTTCTCTATTGAAGTTTTTCTCTATTGAATTTTTTCTCTATTGAAGTCTTTCTCTATTGAAGTTTTTCTCTATTGAATTTTTTCTCTATTGAAGTCTTTCTCTATTGAAGTCTTTCTCTATTGAAATTTTTTCTATTGAATTTTTTCTCTATTGAATTTTTTCTCTATTGAAGTCTTTCTCTATTGAAGTCTTTCTCTATTGAAATTTTTCTCTATTGAATTTTTTCTCTATTGAAGTCTTTCTCTATTGAAGTCTTTCTCTATTGAAGTCTTTCTCTATTGAAATTTTTTCTCTATTGAATTTTTTCTCTATTGAAGTCTTTCTCTATTGAAGTCTTTCTCTATTGAAATTTTTCTCTATTGAATTTTTTCTCTATTGAATTTTTTCTCTATTGAAGTCTTTCTCTATTGAAGTCTTTCTCTATTGAAATTTTTCTCTATTGAATTTTTTCTCTATTGAATTTTTTCTCTATTGAAGTCTTTCTCTATTGAAGTCTTTCTCTATTGAAGTCTTTCTCTATTGAATTTTTTCTCTATTGATTTTTTTCTCTATTGAAGTCTTTCTCTATTGAAGTCTTTCTCTATTGAAATTTTTTCTATTGAATTTTTTCTCTATTGAATTTTTTCTCTATTGAATTTTTTCTCTATTGAAGTCTTTCTCTATTGAAATTTTTTCTATTGAATTTTTTCTCTATTGAATTTTTTCTCTATTGAAGTCTTTCTCTATTGAAGTCTTTCTCTATTGAAATTTTTCTCTATTGAATTTTTTCTCTATTGAAGTCTTTCTCTATTGAAATTTTTCTCTATTGAAATTTTTTCTATTGAATTTTTTCTCTATTGAATTTTTTCTCTATTGAAGTCTTTCTCTATTGAAGTCTTTCTCTATTGAAATTTTTCTCTATTGAAGTTTTTCTCTGTTGAAGTCTTTCTCTATTGAAGTTTTCTCTATTGAAATTTTTCTCTATTGAAGCCTTTCTCTGTTGAAGTCTTTCTCTATTGAAGTTTTCTCTATTGAAGTTTTCTCTATTGAAATTTTTCTCTATTGAAGTCTTTCTCTATTGAAGTCTTTCTCTATTGAAATTTTTCTCTATTGATTTTTTTCTCCATGTAATTTTTTGTATTGAAGTTTTTCTCTAGTTCATTTTTCTCTATTGACGTTTTTCTCTATTGAAGTTTTTCTCTATTGAAGTTTTTCTCTATTGAAGTTTTTCTCAATTGAAGTCTTTCTCTATTGAAGTTTTTCTCTATTGAAGTCTTTCTATAATCCCACAGTTCTATAAATTATTCAGGAAAGCAATGTTAACAAATAATCACGTCGGTTAAAATGTCGTACCATGCTTATTCAAACACATTTGCTTGAGTTATCGTCATATTACAAGCACACAGATAGGATTATTTAGAAAATTATAATATGATTATTATTACCCTATCAGAGATACTGATAAATCGACGCAATACAACTAACTGTTTGTTCATAAGGGTCTGTAGATAGACAGATACGAAAATGCATGCAGCGAATCGAACGGAGAAGTCAAGAAAATTCATAGATATAACTTCAAAGTGAACTGTAAACTTTATCCCGATACACAATGTACGTCAGATGAGTATAAGGTTACTATGTACACAAAACCCACCGCTGCATACGCGTTGGGTTTGAATAAAGCGTACTTCACTGCAGTATCTATGAGTCAGCCTGTATTCGCGAATGTACACTGAAGTCTCTCAAGCTAATCGAAACGACATCATTTTTTTATGGTGCCGTTAAAACACAACAAATATTCACTTTATAAAATCAAAACAAAAACGAACAAATATAAACGAATGAATATAAAATAGGGCAAAAGATAGGCCTATAAAATTACTTATAAGAACTACTTATAAATCAGCTTCATAAAATTCAGTATTGTTTGTGCATACAAGATTTTGCTTACGTTTTATACGAACAGGTCAAAAGCAAAACAGCCACTTGAGCATAAAGGTTAAAGAGATTTTCGGTTGTATGTGTGTTGAACTACCCACGTCCCTCCCACCTCGGAGAATATGTGTCAATACCGGAAGTTGGGGATGGTAGGACAGCGCACCAGGAGTAGTACAATGTTACCCTGAAAAAAAAGTGATTTACACAGTGCCGCTGGCACTCCCGTTGGGGGTGCTTCAATTGTTTCTTTTTTTTTTTTTTACAAAGTTGTCATCACTTATCAAGGCCCGTAGGCCACTCAGGGATAAGGGTTAATGAGTGTTCAGTAGTCAACAGGACAATATCGTAGTAATCGTTAGCAGTGGAAATTTGGTAAATTGGATTACTTCAGGGGACGGCTTGAAGTAGAACAAGAAAATCGTGCGGATTTGTATTTTGTCCATGCTGTCGAAAAGACTGCAAAAAATGAATGAAAAGATTGAAAATGGAAACGAATAATACGATTCGATAGCGCGAAAAATTCGCTTCAAAATGATATATAATATGGCGATATATATATATATATATATATATATATATATATATATATATATATATATATATATAGCCATGTTAAAATCGTGCGGATTTGTATTTTGTCCATGCTGTCGAAAAGACTGCAAAAAATGAATGAAAGGATTGAAAATGGAAACGAATAATACGATTCGATAGCGCGAAGAATTCTCTTCAAAATGATATATAACTTGGCTATATATATATATATATATATATATATATATATATATATATATATATATATATATATATCAATGAATTAATTCAGAAATCATATATAAAAGTAACATGTGAGAAAACGATATTGTTTTTGCATCAACCTAATATAATTATTTTTCAGTAGCAGTAAATGTTGTTGTTTTTTTTTTTGGGGGGGGGGGTAAAGGCGACAATCAAAATACATTTACACAAACACACATATACACTTGTGAATTACATGGGCGAGACAATGGGGTGCTAGTCGATTAAATGAAAGGTTCCGTGCAGATTACCGAGTTAGAGGGAATTTTTTAATAGTTCGACAAGATAAACATAATAAGGTCCGAGGTTAAAGCAACGATTACGTTGTGGTATACACAACCCAAGATAGAACAGTTGTTCGGAAGATCAATATTAGAAGTACAGTTTTATATTTTAAAACGGACTGTACACAAAACTGTAATTATAGCAATACAATTATAAATATTGCAAATAGATTTGTTTCGGCTATTTATAAAAATGGTAAGAACATCTTTATATCGTACTAGCAGGGTGGGGCGCCCTACTTTGCCCGGTCATAAAATACGCTTACATATGATATTTTAATTCGTCCAGATTTCGTATATATGTTACATAAGTTCCCGCCTTTTTTTTTTTTAAGAAAATAAAATTATTTTAACAGCAAAAGTAAGTTCGTGTGGGACCCAACCTCCAAGTTTTTTGTGTGAATCCCATCGACTGAAGTTGGCGTGAAATTATCGCATAATCACTCTTCATCTTTTCACCCAATGTCTGATGGCCATATTCCTTTAAAAGAACGCTGAGTTGGTCTCCGTCCATCTAAATAACGGGGAGTGGGGGCAAATGCTGAACTTAGTCTTTTGTATGCCTCTTTAACTGTGCAACCACAGAGGGCCATGCATGCTTCACTTGTGTTTCCTTTATTCAGATTATCCCATTTAATGCATTGTGTTCTCCTATATAAAAAATAAACTTGTGCAGAGAATTTTTTTTTTTTTTTACTAAGTTAACATTTTTAACATCTATCTATCTATATTCCTATAAATTTGCTATTTTGAGTATTGATATTCATATTAAAACCCCTTGTTGTATTTATTTTAAAAGAAAATACAACTTCGTTATATATGCGTCGTGGAATTGCGTTCATCCGAAAAAGATCTAATTAATTTGCATATTCTTTTAAACATCCATTTTAAGTAATCTATTAGTTTTTCGGTTTTCGTATGGGATGATTATCTTTAGTTAACAATTACATGTAATTATATTTATACAGCCAGTCTACATGGTTTATGCTTGCGTAATAGTTGCATAACATTTTTTTGTGTGAATCCTATCGACTGAAGGTGGCGTGAAATTGTCACAAAATCACACTTTATCTTTTTACAAAATTCTCTACATGTGTGATGGTCATCTTCCTTCAAAAGAACACTAAGTTGGTCTTCGTCCATCTTGATTGGTCTTCCGGAACGAGGAGCGTCATTGAAGTCAAAATTACTGTGTTTGAATCCGGTAAACCAATTTCGAACACTTCTATCAGCTATAGCGTTTTCTCCATATACGGCACAAATATCCTTGGTTACTTCACTCGCTTTTCAACCTCGATTAGAGGCGAAAAGAAGGAGATGTCGAAAATGTGATTTTTTTTTAACTACTTGACAATCCATTTGCCGGTTTTGAAAAACGAGAAAAAATTATATGAGCAAAAAACGATGATCTTGTAGAACCGAATACGTGATTTCTAATGATATATAACGCTTTGCCAAATATCAAAACATATTTTAGAACAAATTTTTTTTTATGAAACGCCGCGAACTTATGCAATAACCTGTTTACTATTGTAACTACCAATTTATCTATCTCATTAATCCTTATCCTCAAGTGGCTTTAAGCTTTGATATACGACGAGTCACTAGTAATAAAAAGCAGACAAATAACGCGTACTTTTCTCTCCCGTTTATTCTGAGCGACGAATAAAGGCCATTAGTTATCTATCAACACCGGAAGGCGTTTTATGTTCTTCCCATTTAGCTGATTCATCTCCACATCTGTCAGGTGCAATAAAAATCCTTGCGCGAAATCCTACCAGTGTCAGTGGGACGGAATTCCACAAGCGTTAACCGTGGACTCCGTGGAATACACCAAGTCATGTGTCCTTATTCGAACGCTTAACCGCACCGGCTATTTAGGTTTGGCTGATTTTGGAAACACACGCCAAGATAAATCCTGACAGATGTCATGAAGTATAGTAACGAATAAAGACCCACGCATACTATTTTGTGTTAATCGAAATTATAATTCGACCAAAATATAATTTATTACGAATATAAATTTAAAACAAAATGAGACACTGAAAATTTTGGGTATAAAAAGCAAAAGAAAAAAGAAAAGAAATATTTATGAAATTAAAAAAAAAATCAAGTGAAGCATGTATGATCCCCCGGGATCCACAGTGAACGAGGCATTAAAAAATTGACTAAGTTCAGAATTGCTCCCCCCCTCCATTTAGCTCCAAAACTCCCTAGGGGACGTCAAATCCTGGTGAAAATGAACAAACGATGCAGTTTTAGGCCTTAACATATGTAAATTTGAGTTCTGCACCATGCAAAAAAAAAAAAAAAAAAAAAAGAAATGACTAAGTCCATCATTTTCTCCCCCCACCCATTTAGCCCCAAAGTCCCCAAGGCTTTAACATATTTAGATTTGAGTTCTGCACTATGCAAAACTGCTAAATAGGCAGAAAACTTTGGACAAGTATGGTAAAATAGTCGCAAACATGGAGTGTTTTTATTAGTCCTAAAAGAGCCCCAGGGGCACACCCAAGAGTTATCTCGAAGTATAGACAAACAAAATTATATAGAATTCAGTTAGTTACGACTTTTCAGAAAGTTTTATAAAAATCCAAGGCATCCATTTTTTTAATAAGCACCAAAGTATCAGTTTTAGCCATTTTAACCCGAAAGGCACACTTAAGGGCGCAACCGGAGTTTTCCCGGAAAATCCGTTCTGTTACTTTTTTACTCATATCATGTTTAATGTTTGTGCAAAAGTTAAAAAATACCTAGGCGTTGTTATTGAGAAAAGTGCGTACAGAAGAACGGACGAACGGACAAGGGTGGATTTACAGGACCACCCTCCTTTTGTTGGGGGAACCAAAAAATGTAAAAAAAAAAAAAAACAACGGACAGAAAAAAAGGAAACGACAAAAGAAAAACAAAAAAGATTAAAAAAAAAACAAACCAACGAACGAAACAAAGACAGAAAAAAGAAACAATTAAAGGAAGAAAGAAATAACAAATGAATAGCAGTAATGGCGCCATGAACAAAGAACTAAAATTATAGGAAAAAAAAGACTGAATGAAATAATGATTTTTTTAATGCTAAAAAAGAAACAACGACAGGAAAAAGAAACAATCAGTTGTTTCTTTTTCCTGACGTTGTTTCTTTTTCCTGACGTTGTAAGAATGCCATAAAGAAATATGAAAGACAAAATAAACAAAGAAATAGAGAAAACAGTAGAGAAAAAAAATTACAGAAAAAACAAGCACAGTGAATGAGGCATAAAAACATGACTAAGTTCAGCATTGGCCCCCTCTCCCACTAAGCCCCAAAAGTCCCCAGAGGACGTCAAATCCTGATGAAAATGAACAAACGGTGCAGTTTTAGACCTTAACATATGTAAATTTGAGTTATGCACCATAAAAAAAAGAAATGACCAAGTCCACAATTTGCCCCCCCCCATTTAGCCCCAAAAATCCCCAAGGCTTTAACATATTTAGATTTGAGTTCAGCACCATGCAAAACTGCTAAATAGACATACACACAGAAAATTTTGGACAAGTATGGTAAAATAGTCCCAAAAATGGAGTGTTTTTATTAGCCTTAAAAGAGCCCCTGGGGCACACCCAATAGTTATCTCGAAGTATAGACAAACAAAATTATATAGAAATCAGTTAGTTACAACTTTTCAGAAAGTTTTATAAAAATCCAAGGCATCAAATTTTTTAATAAGCACCAAAGTGTAAATTTTAGTCATTTTAACCCGAAAGGCACCCCTAGGGGGGGGGCACCGGTGTTTCCCCGGAAAATCCGTTCTGTTACCTGTTTACTCATATCATGTTTAATGTTTGTGCAAAATTTCAAAAAATTCCAAGGCGTAGTTATTGAGAAAAGTGCAGACGGACGAACGGGCGAACGGACGAACGGACAAGGGTGAGTTTACAAAATCATTTAATAAAATATCACTGATTTCTGAGTTTATTTTCACAATTGTATACGCCAAAAACGTTACAATGATATCTAAAATATAAATCTCATCTGTCTGTTTAAATGTATGTATGTACCTATGTATGTATGTATGTCTGCCTTAAACTTTCAACAGATTTTCACAAGATCAGTATAATTTTTAAGACCACCCTTCGGACAACAAATATCGAAAAATTGGCCCCAAAACATTAATTCCTTCACCCTCAACTGCGCACTTTTCTACAGGGAGGTGTTGCTTTTTTTCACCGATTATTTCGAAAGTAATCGCCTCTTTTCGATCGTCTAGCCTTAATTTAAACCTACGTCACTTCCGGTTTGTCGATGGGCGCAATAGCATACACGTCACATTTTTTATCACTTTCTTTTCCTCCTTATGTTATGAGTTCGAGCCGACCTACCTACTACCAGTTTTTTTTTGCGCGCGCAATTTTCCTTCTTTTTTTTTTTTTTTGCTCAACCAATACGCTTACATACACCTCCACTTACTTTTCTGCCTTCGCGTCACGGGTTCAAGCCTGTTTGCATACTATAACTTTTTTTTTTTTTTGTTCAACACACACTTCCAAACACCCGGGCAACGCCGGGCAACGCCGGGCAACGCCGGGCAACGCCGGGCACCCAGGCCAGTTGTTTTTATAACACACAATTCGATATATTTTCTCGTTCCAAATATGTTTATCTATAAATTATAAATACCTGTAAATTGAGATTGGTTGAACATTTTCAGGTTAATTAAAATATCATAAGCTAAATAAATGTTAAAATATTTCAGTAAATCAAAACGTAAATAAAATAAATATGGAACAGAGCACGCACGCGCGTATAGCAGCTGTATGCGAATGACCTAGCCGTGTGCGAAATGACGTTACGGCAAGGAAGAAGAAAAAATATAAAAAGTAGAACGTGTGCGCAGACCCGGAATGACCTCAGAGAGGGGAGCAATATTCGAATATGTTCAATATCTACGGTTCCAGGTGAGCAGTGTCTGAAGATAGCGGTTTCAACAGGGAGTGGTTTTTAAAGGAATGTTTATGGGTTGAAATTCAAGTTCAAAATAGATTATAATATAAATAGAATAAACACTAATTGTCTCCCTTTGATTATTTAATTAGAGAAATGAGATTATTCTCCCTACCCCCTTTTTTTTTTGAATATTTGCTTAATTTTAAATTAAGGTTTTACAAACATATTCTAACCGATATAAAATTTTCCATTGGCGTTCTTTTTTGAAAATTCAATATTTCATGCGTTTATAAGCTACAATCAACATCCAAATGAATGCTTTGACGATAATTACGGTTTTCAAAAGGCGAAGAATTAAAAGGTAAATATATATATATATATATATATATATATATATATATATACATATATATATATATATATATATATATGCATATGTATATATATATATATATATATCTATATATATATATATACTTCTTAACTTTTATTAAAAATATATTATTATAACCTTATATTTAAACCAAATTCAGATTTATAATTTTATTCTATTTTTATTTTTTATCTTCAACCCATATAAATTTGCTTATCAAGTAAATATTTTCCTTTTTATTTTAATTTTTTCCAGATACATCTGCCTTACTTAAAAATGCTAAGTTTATTTATGGTGTCTTTTACATATGTTTAAAACGAAAAACACCCAATATATTTGCTGATGAGGAGATATTGTTTAAAAAATACTATATGACAAAATTATTGTCCGTGACTTAATGTCTATCACAATAAAAAACATTGTTTTCCGAAACGATCGTACAAATTATTGACTTTGTTGTTGTTCCTTCTTATGAAACAGATTTTTAATTTTTAATTCTAATTTGAATTTTAAATTATCAATCACATTACTAAATA
>NC_136489.1:159259735-159319735 GCF_053919585.1 Euprymna scolopes | reverse complement strand
GATTACCCGTTCCAGGATGGATGTAAGCAATAAATAGAGCATTAATTATAAATTACAAAAACATACTAGCAGGACCTGTGGAAATTCCATAGAAGACTCGTTCATATGTAATATATTATTCTGTGGATGGTCAGCGCAAATGAAGACGCACTTATAATATTTTAGATCTTTTGTTAAAACTGCAAAAGTATTTGTCTAAGCTATTTTGATATTTTAATTTAAGCAGATTTCGTATATAATATTATTATATAGTCAATATTCTATCGATTCTAATATATTAAAAAGTTGTGATCCCCCCCACAAAAAAATAAATAATAAATAAAATAAAATAAAAAATATATATAGATTCATATGACTTGGGTGCATCTAAAGCGAAATCAAAGCTTATGAAGAATCTGGTGAATGTATATATATATATATATATATATATATATATATATATATATATATATATATATATATATATACAACTACTTAATTTACTCACATAAAATTAATATACGAAAGTATAGATTTATGCGAAAACTTTAAGTATTTACTCCAAAAGTGCTCAATACGTAGTTAGAGCTAGTTAGTAATTTATAAAATATATATGGCGATTAAGCTACACTGAATATTCCCCGTTTCATCCACTCTAGGACTCTTCAGGCTTATGCGCGCCTAAGCCTGAAGAGTCCTAGAGTGGATGAAACGCGGATTATTCAGTGTAGCTTAATCGCCATATATATTTTATACATTACTATATATATATATATATATATATATATATATATATATATATATATATATATACTTATTAAAATGGATAAAATCCGAAAATATGAAATTTAAAATGGAGGCATAGAGACCTTGAAACTAAACGTTTTGCTCGTCTTCTGCTGGCTTTCACAGGTGGGATGGTCATGGTCAATGACTATCCCTCTTGAGAAAGCCCGCATAAAAAAAGGCGAAACGTCGAGCCACTAAGTCTCTCCGCCTCCATTTTAAATTGTATATATATATATTGACCGGCGTTAATCGTTACACCCTGCACTGATGATTCCCGAAAGGATGAAACACTAATGTCTGTAGGTATTTAATAATCAATATATTAAATAATTATGTCACTCCTGTTAAGAAACTTGTTCCTTATCGTTGAGCGCTTTACAGTTGAAATAAAGTCAGTCACTTTAGCTCGTATGCCCAGATCATCATATAACGATTAGGTCACTCTGAGAGACGTTAAAAACATTTAAAAATAAAATGGTTAAATTTCAACGATATTTCTCCCGGTTGAAGGTGGCCGAATGTATTTGTTCCTTGCTAATGAACTCAGAGATGGCTTCATTGCAAGGTTCGAATCTCTCGACCGGTGTTAATCGTGATTGATTCCCGAAAAGTGTCTTTAGGTTTTTTATGATTATTATCATAATTTTTTTTTTTAATTCAATTTTCACCCCAAACAAGGCACAGTGCCACTTTAAAGCAGGGGACTACAATCAGGGACTTAATTAGCAGGGGCATTTTGAAGGGAGATGAGTAGAAAGATGTTTGTTAGCATTACACTTGAACTTCTGCATATCAGTGCAGCTGGGAAAGCAGAAACCCGGAAGGGAGTTCAAAAGACTCGTAGTTCTGGGGAAGAAACTATTGGAGTAAAAGGCTTTCTTGCACCTAGGGATCTCTACTGTAAAGGGATGAGACTTAGTAGCGTGTCGGGTTTGTCGGGGGTAGTTAGGTCGGGGAGGTACAAGTGTTTGCAGCTCGTTAGAACATTCACCACAATAAAATATATATTCCCAAAACTATATATATATATATATATATATATATATATATATATATATATATATATATATATATATATATAGCGGCACTGATGAGTTGTGATACAACGAAACAGGTCTGTATGTCGATGACTAAAATATATTTTATAAAGCTCCCCTCTTTGGTAGAGCACTCTCGTAAATTATCTTACTCGCTACTTAATTTAGCTGAAATAATGCGAAGCTCGCGATTTGTTTACAAACAAACGTTTGAGCCCTCTACGAGTAGCGGACGAATGTTTATTTAAATAATCGTTCGGACAGGTTAATTTCGGCCACCGATTCCGTAGTCAAGGGGGTAGGACTGCCGACTGTCATCACGACGGTTCTAGGTTCGATCCTCGGCTTGGGAGAGGTGTTAGTCTAGCGACACTGATGAGTTGTGATACAACGAAACAGGTCTGTATGTCGATGACTAAAATATATTTTATAAAGCTCCCCTCTTTGGTAGAGCACTCTCGTAAATTATCTTACTCGCTACTTAATTTAGCTGAAATAATGCGAAGCTCGCGATTTGTTTACAAACAAACGTTTGAGCCCTCTACGAGTAGCGGACGAATGTTTATTTAAATAATCGTTCGGACAGGTTAATTTCGGCCACCGATTCCGTAGTCAAGGGGGTAGGACTGCCGACTGTCATCACGACGGTTCTAGGTTCGATCCTCGGCTTGGGAGAGGTGTTAGTCTAGCGGCACTGATGAGTTGTGATACAACGAAACAGGTCTGTATGTCGATGACTAAAATATATTTTATAAAGCTCCCCTCTTTGGTAGAGCACTCTCGTAAATTATCTTACTCGCTACTTAATTTAGCTGAAATAATGCGAAGCTCGCGATTTGTTTACAAACAAACGTTTGAGCCCTCTACGAGTAGCGGACGAATGTTTATTTAAATAATCGTTCGGACAGGTTAATTTCGGCCACCGATTCCGTAGTCAAGGGGGTAGGACTGCCGACTGTCATCACGACGGTTCTAGGTTCGATCCTCGGCTTGGGAGAGGTGTTAGTCTAGCGGCACTGATGAGTTGTGATACAACGAAACAGGTCTGTATGTCGATGACTAAAATATATTTTATAAAGCTCCCCTCTTTGGTAGAGCACTCTCGTAAATTATCTTACTCGCTACTTAATTTAGCTGAAATAATGCGAAGCTCGCGATTTGTTTACAAACAAACGTTTGAGCCCTCTACGAGTAGCGGACGAATGTTTATTTAAATAATCGTTCGGACAGGTTAATTTCGGCCACCGATTCCGTAGTCAAGGGGGTAGGACTGCCGACTGTCATCACGACGGTTCTAGGTTCGATCCTCGGCTTGGGAGAGGTGTTAGTCTAGCGGCACTGATGAGTTGTGATACAACGAAACAGGTCTGTATGTCGATGACTAAAATATATTTTATATATATATATATATATATATACATATATGTATATATATACATTGATTTAAAGGTTATGAGGGTTTTTTGAAGCATGAAAAACGACGTTACTTTTTGTATTTAATATTTTTATTGTTATTTTGTATATTTCAAGCGGACCTCCGCTCTTGGTCACAAAAAAAGTATCGAAAACATTAATATATATATATATATATATATATATAAATCATATACCTGCTCTGTTTACTCATTGAGCACTCATTGGTAGACACATGCTGTTTCATTGGATGTACTTCTAGGAAACTAAACTCTATTGGCTATATATATATATATATGTATGTATATATATATATATATATATATATATATATATATATATATATATATATATATATATATATAGAGAGAGAGAGAGAGAGAGAGAGAGAGAGGGGGGGAATTAGACCGGAAGTCAAGAAGAGCAAATTTTAATTTAATATATGAATACTTTAAAAGAACATTGCCCAATAATATTGTAGATATATAATAAGCTCAATATGTATATTTGTCGTAGAGCTATATTGATATTGAATATAAACACTGATAATTGTAAATTATGAATCAGTAAGGATGAACAAAACAAAATAAAATTGAGTGTACGATCATTTCGAAAAATTAGGCGCGATCAATCAGATAGTTATTTTTAAATGTAGTAGAACATTTTTTTTACCAAGCGTCCTAATTAAAAATAAACGGTAAATAACTAAGTTAAGAAAACCAGGGCAACAACATACCTATATATATATATATATATATATATATATATATATATATATATATATATATATATATATATATATATATATATATATATATATATAAAATGGGTTAAGAAATTCCAACGAAAGAAAGATGTATATTTAAATAAGGGAGTAGTCTCCAACAATGTGTATTTTTTAACATTATTTTATTATTCCGTGTCTTGGTTTTTCATTGAGAATTATGTTTGGATCATTGTAATAACAAAACAAAGAAACGCTGCCAATATTATTTGTCAATATCAATTGTCAATATTATTTGTCAATATTAATTGTCAATATTATTTATCAATATTAATTGTCAATATATTTTGTCAATATTAATAAAATGAATATCATTTCCGAAACGATCGTACACTCAATTTTATTTTGTTTTGTTTCTCATTTTGTTTGTATTCATAATTTACAATTATTAATCTTTATCCTACATTTAGTGATGGGACGATTCCAACATTTTTCCGATTCCGATACTATTACAGATTCCGAACTAAAGTACCGATTCCGATTCCGATTCTTTATAAATCTCTAAATATTTAGATGTAAAAATGTTATTCTATCCCGATTACTGTAAAACCACATCTCAAATGTGAATATATTTTCTCTAACGTAAAAACACACTTGTGAGACGGTGACCTAGAGATTTTAGTTTTACTGGAAATTTAAATCAATAAATATTTATTATTTTATTATTACTACAAGCAGTGGAAGATGTTTCTTAAAACAAAATCAAATAAAAAGGATAATTTAAGAAATCGGTTTTGGTTTCGGAAAATAGGCTAAAATTTTTCCGATTCCGATACCACACACACACACACACACACACACACACACACACACACACACACATATATATATATATATATATATATATATATATATATATATATATATATAAACGGCCGGGTAGCTGAAACAATAATGTAACTTAACAGAAAGATACAGTAATAAAAAATAAAACGCATATTTGCTCTACAACAGTATTGAGCACTTTCTTCAGTTTTTATTAATTACCATTTCTACTATATTATATATATATATATATATATATATATATATATATATATATATATATATAGTAAGTTATAAAATATATATGGCGATTAAGCTGCACTGAATATTCTGCGTTTCATCCACTCTAGGACTCTTCAGGCTTATGCGCATAAGCCTGAAGAGTCCTAGAGTGGATGAAATGCGAAATATTCAGTGTAGTTTAATCGCCATATATATTTTATAACTTACTAACTAGCTCTACCTACGTATTGAGCACTTTTGAAGTAAATACTTAAAGTTTACGCATAAATTTATACTTTCGTATATTAATTTTATGTGAATAAATGAAGTAGTTATATATATATATATATATATATATATATATATATATATATATATATATATATATACATTCACCAGAAGAGTGTCACTTAGAACTCAGTTTTAACCGAGCACTTTATCCATTACGCCACATGCCCTTGAAAGGACATCACACTCACACTCAAGCTGTGATCCAGAAATAATGTAGGAATAGAGAATATGCAACTCTTGCTTCATTATAGACCAATCGCAGTAGTATCCATTATCTCGCGAGACTGAAAGGTAGTTGACACTGTTTCAATCGGGGTTTTCTACGAACAAAGAAACATTTAAAGCAAAGGGAGGTTATCATGTAATGTTAAGGGTCATTGGTTTTCTGGCCCGAACTGGTCACGCAACATTACCTTGATTTGTAATAGGTTGATATGCTCTTTTTTTTTCACTGTTTTTGCATGTTCTTCTTTTCCTGTTGTTTTCTTTTTTCATTTACTCTAATACTGCATCAAAGGTTAAACGCATCCGGCTTTTAGTTTCGGCCCATCGCCGGTTACAGCCAATAAAAGAAATTGGTCTCAACAGTATCATTTGTTGTCGGCGTCCAAGAACGCGCCGTCCTTTCGCTTTCAACTTTGAAAGTTTTGAAATGGAATTAAAAAAAAAATCTCGGCCTCTTTAAATCATTGTTAATTAAGAAGGATTAACATATAATTGTCCAACTAAAACGCTATATATCAGTTAAAATTCTATCATTTTACAGACAATGTATGTTAAAAGGCACTAGTCATATTGGGGTTTAACCGGCTTCTTCCGAAGGAGGGAGTTCTATGGGTGTATGACATTCACAAGCGGTTCCTAGTTTTTGCAAGTCTTGAAGACAAGTGACGACGTCCTCCTACATACAGCGGCTGGAATTCTCAAAATGATTATCCATATATATATATATATATATATATATATATATATATATATATATATATATATGTGTGTGTGTGTGTGTGTGTATGTGTGTGTGTGTTTTGGTTTATATATTATGGTTTACACAATATTGTTTTGGTTTATATGTTATGGTTTACACAATATATATATATATATATATATATATATATATATATATATATATATATGTATGCGTGTATGTATGTGTGTGTGTTTTGGTTGACAATATAAAGTAACTTTGTCTGTGAGTGCTTTTCTTATAGAATACAACTGAACAGATTTTCTTTAAAATTTACAGAACTTTAGTGTATAAGTCGGAGAGAGATCTTAGTTAAGCTTTGTCTCAGAATACCCTGGATAATTTCCGATAATCGATAATCGAAACCGTACTTTTAATTTATCTCTCATCGATAAAGCCATTTTTCCATGTCGTCGCTTAGCAACAACGATAGAACAACGGGCTGTGAAAATTCTATTGTGAGTAAGCTGGTAATTTTTTTTTTATTTTGCATAACGTGGTTAATAGGTTCACATTCCGCACGTAGATTTCTTTTCTCCTCTCATTTACAGCAAAGAGTTTTATAAGACTTGAAAACTTACGTTTTTTTTCTGTAGGTTCAAACCTCGCACGTAAATTTCTTAATGTATTTTTTTTCGTTAACTGGAAAGAAGTTTATATAAAATAATTTTATAAAAGAAATAGTAAGGTTCTGTAGAGTGCAATGTAGAATAACATATTTTGAACTAAGTTACTGCATGAAGGCATGTAAAGCTTTCCATGGCAATAAGAATATATATATATATATATATATATGTATATATATATATATATATATATGTATATATATATATATATATATATATATATATAATTTGAGGTTGCTATTTTTCAGAGGTAAGGTAACCAGTGAAATAAAACGAGGTTAATACAAGACTGATCAATACTGAAGTAGAGCAAGTTAAACTTTCAATTTGTCTTTACATAATAAGTAATGTGCTGCTACACAGTCATGAGCATGTTTCGGTTTCTAGTATTTAGTAACGAGACACCTCTTTAGGCAACAACGCTTATTTTCAAAAGCGGAATTCTTTATTCACTCTAGAGAACCTACTGTTTCTTTTATAAAGAATTCCGTTTTTGAATATAAGCGTTGTTTCCTGAAAAGGTATCCAGTTACTAAATGCTAGAAGACCGAAACATACTCATGACTGTGTAGCAACACATTACTTCTTATGTAAAGACAAATTGAATATATATATATATATATATATATATATATATATATATATATACTTCAGAATAAAATTATCTAACACTCGTCATGAATTTTAAAATTCATTGAATGACTAAAATTTTATATATATTATTATTATTATTATTATTATTATTATTATTATTATTATTATTATTATTGGGACGATTTATCGGAATCGGAATCGGGAATCAGAAAAATCAGAAGATTTGCGGTAAAGGGAATCGATATCGCAATCGGAAAAATTAGTGCCTACTTTCCGATGCCAAAACGATTCTTTTAATTTTCTTTTTTACGTGATTTTGTTTAAAATAAAAACTTCCATTGCTGGCAATAATGCTAAAATACTAAAAATATTTATTGATTTTAAAATACCAGTAAAGCTAAAATCAATAGATCATCCTCCACAAGTGTATTTTGACGTTTAGGAATATATCTGCATATTTAACATGTGTTCTTACGAAAATCGGGGGTCGGGGATAACAATCGTATAATTAAATAATTACAGATTTATAAAAAATCGGAATCGGAATCGGGGAAAATACTGGATTCATCCCATCGCTAATATATATATATATATATATATATATATATATATATATAAAATTTGATTTTAAAATCTAAAGTAGGAAAACCTCTTATGTGTTTGTGGTATTATGGTAAGTGAGAACTCTAGCTAGGTTTAGCGTACACCAATCGAAGCTACAGTGACGAGGATAATCAGAACACCTTTCCCAGTTCTTTGATTGCCTATAGGTTTGTTTTGTTAATTTTGTTTGGTAGAATAATATATATATATATATATATATATATATATATATATATATAGAGAGAGAGAGAGAGAGAGAGAGAGAGAGAGAGAGATCCACATACAGTACTGTTTCGATGTTTCAAATCTCATCAGTGCGGCTAGACAGGCAACTGCTTCAAGCCAGGATCGAAACTCGGCCGCCCAAATGACAGTCAAGGCTTCTCACCATTGCGCTATACGGCTGCTGCTGTGTGGGTAATGAATTAACGATGTTTTTGACATCGTCCAAATACCTCCGCATATATATCCCATTTTGCTGTTTCGGATTATTTTACTAAAGTAAGTAAAACTTCATTATTTTTCCAAACTGTTTTTGTTTTTTTGTTTTTCGATATTTCGTCGATATTATTTAGTAAGAGTGTTCATCAGAAAAAGCCAACAAACGACTACCCGAAAAAAATAGGTATACAAGAAATAAATGTTACATAGTCAATAAAAGTTCAGTTCATGTTTTTTTTTTGTTTTGAAATAGTTTTTAATGCTCTTTACTTGAAATAATTTCAACGAACCGAAATTAAAACGAAAATTTGAGGCGATAACTACTTAAATGAATGTTTATATAAACCACACATGCCATACTCGAATATTCCTCAAGCACAAAATAACGGAAAACATTAAAATATGTTTATAAATATTTCTTACGTTGACGGAACTCTCTTAAATTGTTAACACAGAATGCTCAGGTGCCCATCCTTCAAATTGAAAACGGGGCTCTCCATTTCAAAGTCGCTGCCATTTTGATTTTTTTTAACCGGTTCGTGAATTAAAAAAAACAAAACTTTTTTTTACAAACTACTTAAAAATACTAACCAATGAACATTCTACAATAAAAGTATTTTTTATTAACTATGGTAACATTTATTTCTTGTATATTTATATTAGTATATATATAACATTTTCTCTTTGTAAGGAAACATCATTTTGTTGGTCACTCTTGGCTACGAATGGAAACAAAGTTGACATAAAAATGTATTTTCGCGAAGATTATCTTTATTTTCATCATATTTTGCATAGGGTAAAATTTTTGAGTATCAAACCCTATCTCTTTACAACCCCCTCTTTTTCATAACCTATCATACTTTCATCAATCACAGTCCATTTTCTGTAGGCTGTTTTTGAACTCAGTCAACGACGAGTACTTCTGCTAGCATATATATATATATATATATATATATATATACATATATATATATATACATATATATATATATATATATATATATATATATATATATATATATATATATATATATATATATTACTTGGAGATTTACCATCCAGAAACAAAAATTTTGCAACGCATTTATGCTCCATCACGAAGATTCAAATCAAGATGTGCTGAAAAAAAAAATTATGTCGAAATTATATTTGAATTGAAATCGATATTCATTACATGAGTTTTCACATTATAACATTCTATAATTTAAGACTGAATTTTAAGGTATCTTAAGGAGATATTTAAATAGAATTAACCTTTATAAAATTGGTTTCTGATAACTAAAGGATCAAATCTGGTTTATCTGACTTCTCCAATAGGAAATTGTGTTTAATATTCCCACAAAAATCCTTTAAAATACTTTTTAAAAAATAAATTAAAGGACTATATTTTTACAAATGAAAAAAGGATAGTTTCTACAAAGCGGTAGTCAATTCAAACAGAATATTATTATCATTAACAATAAATTATATAGATTGACAATTATATAGATTTACAATTATATAGATTGATAATTATATAGATTGACAATTATATAGATTAACAATTATATAGATTAACAATTATATAGATTAACAATTATATAGATTAACAATTATATCGGTTAACAATTATATAGATTAACAATTATATAGATTAACAATTATATAGATTGACAATTATATCGGTTAACAATTATATAGATTAACAATTATATAGATTAACAATTATATAGATTGACAATTATATAGATTAACAATTATATAGAGTAACAATTATATAGATTAACAATTATATCGGTTAACAATTATATAGATTGACAATTATATAGATTGACAATTATATAGATTGACAATTATATAGATTGACAATTATATAGATTAACAATTATATAGATAGACAATTATATAGATTGACAATTATATAGATTGACAATTATATAGATTAACAATTATATAGATTGACAATTATATAGATTGACAATTATATAGATTAACAATTATATAGATTGATAATTATATAGATTGACAATTATATAGATTAACAATTATATAGATTGACAATTATATAGATTGACAATTATATAGATTAACAATTATATAGATTAACAATTATATAGATTAACAATTATATAGATTGACAATTATATAGATTGACAATTATATAGATTAACAATTATATAGATTAACAATTATATAGATTGACAATTATATAGATTGACAATTATATTGATTAACAATTATATAGATTGACAATTATATAGATTGACAATTATATAGATTGACAATTATATAGATTAACAATTATATAGATTAACAATTATATAGATTGACAATTATATAGATTAACAATTATATGGATTGACAATTATATAGATTGACAATTATATAGATTGACAATTATATCGATTAACAATTATATAGATTGACAATTATATAGATTGACAATTATATAGATTGACAATTATATAGATTAACAATTATATAGATTAACAATTATATAGATAAACAATTATATAGATTGACAATTATATAGATTGAAAATTATATAGATTAACAATTATATAGATTGACAATTATATCGATTAACAATTATATAGATTGACAATTATATAGATTGACAATTATATAGATTGACAATTATATAGATTAACAATTATATAGATTAACAATTATATAGATTGGCAATTATATAGATTGACAATTATATCGGTTAACAATTATATAGATTGACAATTATATAGATTAACAATTATATAGATTAACAATTATATAGATTAACAATTATATCGGTTAACAATTATATAGATTAACAATTATATAGATTAACAATTATATAGATTGACAATTATATCGGTTAACAATTATATAGATTAACAATTATATAGATAAACAATTATATAGATTAACAATTATATCGGTTAACAATTATATAGATTAACAATTATATAGATTAACAATTATATAGATTGGCAATTATATCGGTTACCAATTATATAGATTGACAATTATATAGATTAACAATTATATAGATTGACAATTGTATAGATTAACAATTATATAGATTAACAATTATATAGATTAACAATTATATGGATTAACAATTATATAGATTAACAATTATATGGATTAACAATTATTTAGATTAACAATTATATAGATTAACAATTATATAGATTAACAATTATATCGGTAAACAATTATATAGATTAACAATTATATAGATTAACAATTATATAGATTGACAATTATATCGGTTAACAATTATATAGATTAACAATTATATAGATTGACAATTATATAGATTAACAATTATATAGATTAACAATTATATAGATTAACAATTATATCGGTTAACAATTATATAGATTGACAATTATATAGATTAACAATTATATAGATTGACAATTATATAGATTAACAATTATATAGATTTACAATTATATAGATTAACAATTATATAGAGTAACAATTATATAGATTAACAATTATATCGGTTAACAATTATATAGATTGACAATTATATAGATTGACAATTATATAGATTAACAATTATATAGATTAACAATTATATAGATTAACAATTATATAGATTGACAATTATATAGATTAACAATTATATAGATTAACAATTATATAGATTGACAATTATATAGATTAACAATTATATAGATTAACAATTATATAGATTAACAATTATATCGGTTAACAATTATATAGATTAACAATTATATAGATTGACAATTATATCGGTTAACAATTATATAGATTAACAATTATATAGATTAACAATTATATAGATTAACAATTATATCGGTTAACAATTATATAGATTAACAATTATATAGATTAACAATTATATAGATTGGCAATTATATAGATTGACAATTATATAGATTAACGATTATATAGATTGACAATTATATAGATTGACAATTATATCGGTTAACAATTATATAGATTAACAATTATATAGATTAACAATTATATAGATTGACAATTATATAGATTAACAATTATATAGATTAACAATTATATAGATTAACAATTATATAGATTAACAATTATATAGATTGACAATTATATAGATTAACAATTATATAGATTAACAATTATATAGATTGACAATTATATAGATTAACAATTATATAGATTGACAATTATATAGATTAACAATTATATAGATTGACAATTATATAGATTGACAATTATATAGATTAAAAATTATATAGATTGACAATTATATAGATTAACAATTATATAGATTAACAATTATATAGATTAACAATTATATCGGTTAACAATTATATAGATTAACAATTATATAGATTGACAATTATATAGATTGACAATTATATTGATTAACAATTATATAGATTGACAATTATATAGATTGACAATTATATAGATTGACAATTATATAGATTAACAATTATATAGATTAACAATTATATAGATTGACAATTATATAGATTAACAATTATATAGATTGACAATTATATAGATTGACAATTATATAGATTGACAATTATATCGATTAACAATTATATAGATTGACAATTATATAGATTGACAATTATATAGATTGACAATTATATAGATTAACAATTATATAGATTAACAATTATATAGATAAACAATTATATAGATTGACAATTATATAGATTGACAATTATATAGATTAACAATTATATAGATTGACAATTATATCGATTAACAATTATATAGATTGACAATTATATAGATTGACAATTATATAGATTGACAATTATATAGATTAACAATTATATAGATTAACAATTATATAGATTGGCAATTATATAGATTGACAATTATATCGGTTAACAATTATATAGATTGACAATTATATAGATTAACAATTATATAGATTAACAATTATATAGATTAACAATTATATCGGTTAACAATTATATAGATTAACAATTATATAGATTAACAATTATATAGATTGACAATTATATCGGTTAACAATTATATAGATTAACAATTAT
Organism: Euprymna scolopes; assembly: GCF_053919585.1. Taxonomy (NCBI): domain Eukaryota; kingdom Metazoa; phylum Mollusca; class Cephalopoda; order Sepiida; family Sepiolidae; genus Euprymna; species Euprymna scolopes. The sequence goes on along the minus strand of NC_136489.1, from coordinate 159,306,239 downwards.
ATAGATAAACAATTATATAGATTAACAATTATATCGGTTAACAATTATATAGATTAACAATTATATAGATTAACAATTATATAGATTGGCAATTATATCGGTTACCAATTATATAGATTGACAATTATATAGATTAACAATTATATAGATTGACAATTGTATAGATTAACAATTATATAGATTAACAATTATATAGATTAACAATTATATGGATTAACAATTATATAGATTAACAATTATATGGATTAACAATTATTTAGATTAACAATTATATAGATTAACAATTATATAGATTAACAATTATATCGGTAAACAATTATATAGATTAACAATTATATAGATTAACAATTATATAGATTGACAATTATATCGGTTAACAATTATATAGATTAACAATTATATAGATTGACAATTATATAGATTAACAATTATATAGATTAACAATTATATAGATTAACAATTATATCGGTTAACAATTATATAGATTGACAATTATATAGATTAACAATTATATAGATTGACAATTATATAGATTAACAATTATATAGATTTACAATTATATAGATTAACAATTATATAGAGTAACAATTATATAGATTAACAATTATATCGGTTAACAATTATATAGATTGACAATTATATAGATTGACAATTATATAGATTAACAATTATATAGATTAACAATTATATAGATTAACAATTATATAGATTGACAATTATATAGATTAACAATTATATAGATTAACAATTATATAGATTGACAATTATATAGATTAACAATTATATAGATTAACAATTATATAGATTAACAATTATATAGATTAACAATTATATCGGTTAACAATTATATAGATTAACAATTATATAGATTGACAATTATATCGGTTAACAATTATATAGATTAACAATTATATAGATTAACAATTATATAGATTAACAATTATATCGGTTAACAATTATATAGATTAACAATTATATAGATTAACAATTATATAGATTGGCAATTATATAGATTGACAATTATATAGATTAACGATTATATAGATTGACAATTATATAGATTGACAATTATATCGGTTAACAATTATATAGATTAACAATTATATAGATTAACAATTATATAGATTGACAATTATATAGATTAACAATTATATAGATTAACAATTATATAGATTAACAATTATATAGATTGACAATTATATAGATTAACAATTATATAGATTAACAATTATATAGATTGACAATTATATAGATTAACAATTATATAGATTGACAATTATATAGATTAACAATTATATAGATTGACAATTATATAGATTGACAATTATATAGATTAACAATTATATAGATTGACAATTATATAGATTAACAATTATATAGATTAACAATTATATAGATTAACAATTATATCGGTTAACAATTATATAGATTGACAATTATATAGATTGACAATTATATAGATTGACAATTATATAGATTGACAATTATATAGATTAACAATTATATAGATTGACAATTATATAGATTGACAATTATATAGATTGACAATTATATAGATTAACAATTATATAGATTAACAATTATATAGATTAACAATTATATAGATTGACAATTATATAGATTGACAATTATATAGATTAACAATTATATAGATTAACAATTATATAGATTAACAATTATATAGATTGACAATTATATAGATTGACAATTATATAGGTTAACAATTATATAGATTAACAATTATATAGATTAACAATTATATAGATTAACAATTATATAGATTAACAATTATATAGATTAACAATTATATAGATTAACAATTATATAGATTGACAATTATATAGATTAACAATTATATAGATTAACAATTATATAGATTGACAATTATATAGATTAACAATTATATAGATTGACAATTATATAGATTAACAATTATATAGATTAACAATTATATAGATTAACAATTATATAGATTGACAATTATATAGATTAACAATTATATAGATTAACAATTATATAGATTGACAATTATATAGATTAACAATTATATAGATTGACAATTATATAGATTAACAATTATATAGATTGACAATTATATAGATTAACAATTATATAGATTAATATATAGATATTAATAGATGAATATTCCGCGTTCCGCATATATATTTTTACAACTTACGATGGGCGTGCAATAAGTAATGGCCCTGACCCACTTTCAATAGCAGTAGAGCAACGAAACTTGGCGCAGTTATTAGTCTTTCTCTACATAGGAACGACCCAGAATTATGCATTTCTCCCATTGTTTGATGCAGCTCTGGAGACCGTTTTTAGAACACCCCAGGTTGGTCCTCCAACCACGACGTGACTTTAGAAATCAAGGCTGCATCATCTGGGAAACGCTTTCCTTTAAAATAAAATTTATCGCTGGGAAGAGGTGAAAGTCAGAGGGTGTAAGGTCAGGAGAGTAGGGAAGATGGGAGGATTTCATAACCACACGCCCGTGCTTCTGATCTGGCGACATGCGAGTTGTAGACCGGAGCGTTGTTCTGCAGGAGGAGGGTAATTTGCTGATCTTGCCCCGCCTCTTAATTTTGATAGCTTCCCTTAATTTCTTCAAAAGTAAAGCATAATAGCCTCCTGTAATTGTGGTACCCTTTGCCAGGAAATCTGTCATCACTACTTCGTCCTGGTCCCAGAAGACTGTGAGCATGACCTTGCCAGCGGAGGGCTGCACCGTTGCCTTCTTTGAATCCAAGTGCTTCTGTGAGTCCAAGTGCTTCCACTGCATTGACTGGGCTTAGGTCTCTTGATCATAGTGATGGACCCAGGTTTCATCCTGTGTAATCAGTCTTTTAAAAAACTTTGACTCATCTTCTTGGCACATCTCCAAATTCATCCTCGAGCACTCGACGCGTTCTCGCTTCTTGAATGGTGTAAGCAACCTGGGAATCCATCTGGCAGACACCTTACGCATATGCAAATGGTCATGAATGATAGTTTTCACAGGCCCAGTACTATTTGGCGAATAGTAATGGACCGATCTTCCAAAATGGCAGCCTCAACTTGACGGACAGATGCCTCATCAATGGCAGAAGGTGGGAGGGACGACCAGGTCTGGGAGCTGTTTCCACAGACTTCCGGCCATGTTTGAATTCACGATACCAGCGTTTTACAAGGTCATATGATGGGGCATTATCACCACTAGTTTCTTTCATTTCATCAAAAGTCTATCAAGAAATCCTCGTTGAAACGGTCGTTGATCATAATTTAATCCCGGGAAACGTCGAGTTTCTCTGCTAGTTTATCATATTCTACTTTTTTAATATTTTTAATATCTTAATCATGTTTTACTGCAGTTTCTTGTGGTTTCCAATCGCCAAAAGATATTAAGTTGATTAAAAAATAATGCCGTTTTTTTTTACATGAAGTTGACGTAAAAAAAGATATTATTTTTGTAACAACCTAATACATGTCTCATTTAATGTTTCTATGAAGCTCTGTGTGATATGATATCAAGACGAATACGGGGTAATGCTAAGAAAAAAGAAGGAAAACGCGAAAAAGAAATAAAGAAAGGAAGTCGAAGAATTACCATTGCAACATTAAATCAAGAAACCCAAAAATATTTTAAAAAGTAGAATATGATAAACTAGCAGAGAAACTCGACGTTGCCCGGGATTAAATGATGATCAACAAACATTTCACACTCCTATATTTTTTATTGGCATCGAGATCGGTGAAATCGACTATTTTTCAATCAAATCTCTGCCCCCCACCCCTCGTCTGAGCTCCATTCTCTGGTCCCCCCTCGCCAACCTTTTTCCAAAAACACCCGACTAGCTGACACCACCGTCAATAATTTTCCCCACTCCCCATCTGTGCCTAAATCAAAACGTAGATTCCATGAACAAAGCTTCTTTCTTAGAACTGCACGCCTGTGGAACTCTGTTCCACTTGCCTGTTTCCCTCCCGACTTCAACCTGGATGTCTTCAAGTCCAACATAAACAAATTCCTGTTGAACTGCCCCCTTAAGTAATCACACTTTATCAATTCCCCAATATTATTGCTATACTATCCCTTTGATTACTGTACACACAATAACACTTATCCCCGAGTGGCCATTGGGTCTTGATAAGTGGTGAACTCCATGTAAAAAAAAATCGACTGACTGCCTGCTCCAGTTGGAGTCCCATCGCGGTGCAGCAAGAGGAAGCTACACAGGCCTCCCCACTTAGTTCACAATACATTGTAGGCTACCTTTCAATGTAGAAACCTACAAATAAAATTATTTTTATATATAAAGGCTTTAATGAAAGTTTCAAATGCAAAAATCGGGTATCATGTTTCAATGGCGCTCTAAACAGAAACATTCATTTCAAACGCGCCCTTGTCATATGAAAGAACCTTCTGTTGATTTTATATTTCGGGCTTTTTTGTTTGTAAGGTAATAAAATTCTCAAATGCATTTGTGATGTTAGGTTGTATAAGGTGTGAACTTTTGGGTGAAATCGCGTGTTCCTTCTTTCATTGAATTGTTTCGATTATCGATACTTCTAGGAGATATTCCGGTACAAGACCTATCTAAGAACACTGCCAGATAATACGTTTCGTGTGTATGAAATTTAATAAAAACCGGCCCAACCATTTCGAAGTCTATAGGGAACTCTCTATCTCACTCATACACAGACGACGTATCTTTTATATAATAGTTTAGATAGATAGATAGATAGATAGATAGAGAGAGAGAGAGAGAGAGAGAGAGAGAGAGAGATGTAGGAAGAAATACGATTAAAATATAAAAGGGTAGGACACCATAGACAGAAAATGGAAAGACAACCACGAAATAAATAAATAAATAAACAAATAAACAAATAAATAAATAAACAAATAAATAAACAAATAAATAAACAAACAAATAAACAAATAGTAGGACACCATAGACAGAAAATCGAAAGACAACCACGAAATAAATAAACGAATAAACAAATAAACAAATAAACAAATAAATAAATAAACAAATAAATAAACAAATAAATAAAAAAACAAATAAACAAATAGTAGGACACCATAGACAGAAAATGGAAAGACAACCACGCAATAAATAAATAAATAAATAAATAAATAAACGAATAAACAAATAAACAAATAAACAAATAAATAAATAAACAAATAAATAAATAAACAAATAAATAAACAAATAAATAAACAAACAAATAAACAAATAGTAGGACACCATAGATAGAAAATGGAAAGACAACCACGCAATAAATAAATAAATAAATAAATAAACGAATAAACAAATAAACAAATAAACAAATAAATAAATAAACAAATAAATAAACAAATAAATAAATAAACGAATAAACAAATAAACAAATAAACAAATAAATAAATAAACAAATAAATAAACAAATAAATAAATAAATAAACAAATAAACAAATAAACCAATAAACAAATAAATAAATAAACAAATAAATAAACAAATAAATAAACAAACAAATAAACAAATAGTAGGACACCATAGACAGAAAATCGAAAGACAACCACGAAATAAATAAAAATTGATACAAAGAAAAAACAAAGAAAAATAAATGAAAAATAAACAGTGAAACATGCATGGTCCCCCGTGAGTACAGTTCAGCATTTGTCCCCCCCTTTTTTTTTTACAAGGTGGTCACCACTTATCAAGGCACGGAAGCCACTCAGCGATAAGGGTTATTGTAAGTACAGAACGTTAGTGTGGATATTTAAAGTGTCTACTTAAGGGGGCGGTTCATTAGGAATTTGTTTACATTGGCCTTGAAGACATCCAGATTGTGGTCAGGAGGGAAGCAGGCAGACGGAACAGAGTTCCACAGGTGTGCAGTTCTAAGAAAGAAGTTTTGTTCATGGAATCTACGTTTTGATTTAGGCATAGATAAAGAGTGGGGAAAGTTTTTCACAGTGGATTCGGCTAGACGGGTGTATTTCGTGAAAGATTGGCGAGGGGGGCAGAGATTGGAGTTCAGACGAGCACCTGCCATGGAAATAATGATAAAACAAAGACAGGCTCGCAACGTCTCTTCTGTGGGAGAGAGGTTGCAGGGAAGAGAAAAGGGCACCCCCCCCACTAAGCCACGAAGTCTATTTTGTACTCTGTCAAGGCAGGATAGGCTGTTTTTAGCAGCTCCTGCCCAGATATGGCAACAGTATTCCATCCTTGGACGTACTTTGCTTTTATATAGATAGAGAATTGCATCAGTAGTGAGACATTTTCTGGAGCGGTAGAAGGATCCCACCATCTTTCCAGCGACCTTGGCAACACACTTGATGTTCGTATTCCATTTCAGATCAGGAGTGAAGGTCAAGCCCAGAAGCTTGTCAAAACATGGGGCTTCTCCTAGACGATAGCCATCCATTTCAATTGATGCCAGATGGGTATCAGAGCGTTGATGATGTAAAGATAGGAGTTTGGTTTTAGATGCATAACCATTTAGCCCCAAAAGTTCCCAGGGGACGTCAAATCATGGTGAAAAATGAACACACGGTGCAGTTTTAGGCCTTAACATATGTAAATTTGAGTTCTACACCATGCAAAAAAAGAAATGACCACCACTTGCCCCCACCAGTTAGCCCCAAACGTCCCCAAAGCCTTAACATATTTAAATTTGCAAAACTTCTAAATGGACATACACACAAGATTTTGGACAAATATGGTAAAATAGTCGCAAAAATGGAGTGTTTTTATTAGCCCTAAAAGAACCCCTGGGACACACCTAAAAGTTATTGCGAAGTATAGACAGACAAAATTATATAGAAATCAGTTAGTTACAACTTTTCAGAAAGTTTTATAAAAATACAAGACAGCAATTTTTTTTTTAATAATTACAAAAGTGTTAATTTTAGCCATTTTAACCAGAAAGACACCCCTAAGGGGAGGGCAACCGGATTTTTACCGGAAAATCCGTTCTGTTACTTTCTTACTCATATCATGTTTAATGTTTGTGCAAAATTTCAAAAAATACCAAGGCGTAGTTATTGAGAAATGTGCGGACGGACGAACGGAGGAACGGACGAATGTTAAATTTACAGGCCCACCCTCCTTTTGTTGGGGGACCAAAAAATGTAAAAAACGGACAACAACAGACAGAAAAAAATGGAAACGACAAAAGAAAAACAAAAAAGATTTAAAAAAAAAACAACGAACGAAACAAAGACAGAAAAAAGAAACAATTAAAGGAAGAAAGAAATAACAAATGAAAGGCAGAAATGGCGCCATGAACAAAGAACTAAAATTATAGAAAAAAAAAAATAAATAACGAAACATAATAAAACAAAAAAAAAAAAAACAAAGAAAAAAGAAAGACAAAAACAGGAAGAGAAGGGAAACAAATAAAAAAAGCAAAATTGAAGAACCTCAGAGGAAGAATATCAACAATAACAAAAAAAAGGTGACACGTATGAGGAAACTCATTCTGAAGTGCATGAACAAAATAAAAATTAAAAAATGTTTTCGCTGAGGCAAGAGTTGCACAATCTCAATTGGAACTCTTCATGCCCGCCATATGCTTTATTCAACGGGGGTGGGGAATAAATTCAAGACAACACAATGAAAGAGATGCCGAGAGTCGAATGCAGTAATTCAATATTTTGAAGCAGGTAGCACTGAGTCAATTCACCCCAGCCTACGAAAAGCAGAAATATCAAGCAGCAATACGTAAATAAAATATTAAACAAATAAATGAATAATTAAAGGAAGGGGAGATGATGAGGAAAGGGTTCTGTCGGGAGTAAAAATGGCACGCCAGCAGCGTGAGTGATGAAGACAGGTGAGAACGTTTGGAAGAAAAAAAAAAAAAAAAAAAAAAAAAGGAAGGAGAAGAACGGCGGGGTGGAAAGAAGCCATGATGTTTTTGGTTGGCGTTGGAATTGTGAGATGCGATAGTATTGGTGGGTTAGAATTCGGGTTAGGTTGTGGGGACTGAGGTTGGCGGGGGGGGGGGGAAGAGCGTAACTAGCAAGCAACGCAGCTATGGAGGTGAGTAAAAAGTGCCACCCCTACGAAATGAGAGTAGATGCCAAGCTATGGAATCAAAGATTGGATGTCAAGAAATATGAAAGCATATTAAGAGAAATGACAAGCTGACGATGAGTTTTATTTATTTTGTTGGATAAAATCATGATTTTGTTGTTGTTGTTGTTGTTGTTGTTGGTGGTGGTGGTGGTGGTGGGTACGGGTTGAGTTACTGGAGTAGGAGTGAGTGTAGCTTTGAAGGTCAGAATTGAGGGGGAGGAAGATAGAATAAGCAATGACTAAATTAGTGACACGAATAAGCAAAATGAACTTAATCGATGAAAAGCGACTAAGCCAACAAGTAAGAGAATCGAGTCGAAGGTCAAGGTTGTTCATTAGATTTAAATTGAATAAATATTTTCTATAATTTTGTGACTTTTTTTTTGCTTTCATTTTTTTAAGAGCTACTTTCAGAACAGGGGGAGACAAGCCAAGGAGACCCTAAACTATTTCGAACGATTTCTTCTGAAAATAAATGTGAATTCACTAAATATGCGTGATGTCATTTATTTGAACTTTGATACAAATAAAACAAACTTAATTTTTACAGTCCCAAAGACTGTTACCTTTCTCGCCAAAACGTCGCACGCATTCTAATAATGCCCCAAACTATTTACAAATTTTAAGTCATACATATTCATATAACGACGACTTTCATTTATCTATTTATTTATTTATTTGTTTATTTATTTATTTGTTTATTTATTTATTTGTTTTTTATTTATTTGTTTATTTATTTGTTTTTTTTTATTTATTTATTTGTTTATTTATTTATTTGTTTATTTATTTATTTATTTATTTATTTGTTTGTTTATTTATTTATTTAATTGTTTATTTATTTATTTATTTATTTGTTTATTTATTCATTTATTTATTTGTTTATTTATTTATTTGTTTATTCATTTATTTATTTGATTATGTATTTCTTTATTTGTTTGTTTATTTATTTATTTGTTTATTTATTTATTTATTTGTTTATTAATTTATTTATTTGTTTATTTATTTATTTATTTGTTTATTTATTTGTTTATTTGTTTATTTATTTATATGTTTGTTTATTTGTTTATTTGTTTATTTATTTATTTGTTTATTTATTTATTTGTTTATTTATTTATTTGTATATTTTTTATTTATTTGTTTGTTTATTTATTTGTTTATTTATTTGTTTATTTGTTTATTTATTTATTTGTTTTTTATTTATTTGTTTTTTATTTATTTGTTTATTTATTTGTTTTTTTTTATTTATTTATTTGTTTATTTATTTATTTGTTTATTTATTTATTTATTTGTTTGTTTATTTATTTATTTAATTGTTTATTTATTTATTTATTTATTTGTTTATTTATTCATTTATTTATTTGTTTATTTATTTATTTGTTTATTCATTTATTTATTTGATTATGTATTTCTTTATTTGTTTGTTTATTTATTTATTTGTTTATTTATTCATTTATTTGTTTATTAATTTATTTATTTGTTTATTTATTTATTTATTTGTTTATTTATTTGTTTATTTGTTTATTTATTTATATGTTTGTTTATTTATTTATTTGTTTATTTATTTATTTGTTTATTTATTTATTTGTTTATTTATTTATTTGTATATTTTTTATTTATTTGTTTGTTTATTTATTTGTTTATTTATTTGTTTATTTGTTTATTTATTTATTTGTTAATTTATTTGTTTATTTGTTTATTTATTTATTTGTTGATTTATTTGTTTATTTATCTATTTATTTGTTTATTTGTTTATTTATTTATTTGTTTGTTTATTTATTTGTTTATTTGTTTGTTTATTTATTTGTTTATTTATTTGTTTGTTTATTTATATATTTGTTTGTTTATTTATTCATTTGTTTGCTTATTTATTTATTTGTTTATTTATTTGTTTATTTATTTATTTGTTTATTTATTTGTTTATTTATTCATTTATTTATTTGTTTATTTATTTATTTGTTTATTTGTTTATTTGTTTGTTTATTTATTTGTTCATTTATTTATTTATTTGTTTGTTTGTTTATTTATTTATTTGTATATTTTTTATTTATTTGTTTGTTTATTTATTTGTTTATTTATTTGTTTATTTGTTTATTTATTTATTTGTTAATTTATTTGTTTATTTGTTTATTTATTTATTTGTTGATTTATTTGTTTATTTATCTATTTATTTGTTTTATTTGTTTATTTATTTATTTATTTATTTGTTTGTTTATTTATTTGTTTATTTGTTTGTTTATTTATTTGTTTATTTATTTGTTTGTTTATTTATATATTTGTTTGTTTATTTATTCATTTGTTTGCTTATTTATTTATTTGTTTATTTATTTGTTTATTTATTTATTTGTTTATTTATTTGTTTATTTATTCATTTATTTATTTGTTTATTTATTTATTTGTTTATTTGTTTATTTGTTTGTTTATTTATTTGTTCATTTATTTATTTATTTGTTTGTTTGTTTATTTATTCATTTGTTTATTTGTTTATTTGTTTGTTTATTTATTTGTTTGTTTATCTATTTATTTATTTGTTTATTTATTTTTTTGTGGACTGTTATCTTCATCTTTATAATTGTTCTTGTTGTTTCACCACGTTTTGGCCAACTCATCCTCTGATATGTTTCAAGTGATTAATCGCAAGAAAGGAATGCTGAGTCTCATACCTGTATCTCAAGTAATTACTGCCTTCCATAGTTGTTGTTGTCTCCACCACGATTTTTAGTTCGCGTAGCCACTCATCCACCGTCTTCCCCATTGTATATAGTTTTCCAATTTGTTTCGATTTATGATTTTTTTTATTTTCGCTGTTGCATTTTCTATCTTATTAGTTTTATTTGAAAGGGAAGTAACTCTGTATAAACAAACGCAGAGATGAGCCTCTTTTGAAAATCTAATTTATAAACGGCTATAGGTCTGTCTGTCTCCATATTTTCAAACTCCTCCGAAACTAAAAGGCCTGTTTGGGTAGGATTTAAATGCCTGTTTTCAGATAATGGCCACCTAGAACCTAGAGATTCAACGCTTCTATCCACTGCGGCAGAAGCTCCAAAGGGATTCATCTTACGAAACTCAGCATCACCTGGAGAAGGGCAGGGGATGAGTTGACCGAAACGCGATAAAACAACAATTATGAATATGTGACTGGCAGTCCGCAAATAAATAAATAAATAAACAAATAAATAAACAAATAAATAAATAAATAAACAAATAAATAAATTAATAAACAAATAAATAAATAAATAAACAAATAAATAAATAAACAAATAAATAAACAAATAAATAAATAAGCAAACAAATGAATAAATAAACAAACAAATATATAAATAAACAAACAAATAAATAAACAAATAAATAAACAAACAAATAAACAAATAAATAAACAAACAAATAAATAAATAAACAAATAAACAAATAAATAAATAAATAAACAAATAAATAAACAAATAAATAAATAAGCAAACAAATGAATAAATAAACAAACAAATATATAAATAAACAAACAAATAAATAAACAAATAAATAAACAAACAAATAAACAAATAAATAAACAAACAAATAAATAAATAAATAAACAAATAAACAAATAAATAAATAAATAAACAAATAAATCAACAAATAAATAAATAAACAAATAAACAAATAAATTAACAAATAAATAAATAAACAAATAAACAAATAAATAAACAAATAAATAAACAAACAAATAAATAAAAAATATACAAATAAATAAATAAACAAATAAATAAATAAACAAATAAATAAATAAACAAATAAACAAATAAACAAACACATAAATAAATAAACAAATAAACAAATTAATAAACAAATAAATAAATAAACAAATAAACAAATAAACAAACATATAAATAAATAAACAAATAAACAAATAAATAAACAAATAAATAAATAAACAAATTATTAAATAAATAAATAAACAAATATGCAAATAAATAAACAAATAAATAAATAAATAAACAAATAAATAAACAAATAAACAAATAAATAAATAAACAAATAAACAAATAGCAAATAAACAAATAGCAAATAAACAAACGCACCAATAAATAAATAAATAAACAAATAAATAAACAAACAAACAAACAAATAAATAAATATATTATCCATCTTAAAGAATTCCAATAAAAAATAATATATTATCCATCTTAAAGAATTCCAATAAAAAATAATATACAACTTTCATTCATTTCAGAATGTTCTTTTCTTTAAAAAGACCTCTTTCATTAAAAAGTTCGTTTTAAGTCACACATTTTCAAAAGCTTAGATTTTTTTAATTGTACATTTTTATATAAATATAAAAACTTCTTGTAATTTATTTTGGAATTCTTTTTTGATTTAATTCGATAAACGTTCTGATAATTAATATTTTATTCTGTGTTATTCATTACTTAAGTGTACTTGTCTTGTTTTTAACTAAAAGTTTTGGGAAACTTTGGCATTTTGATTTGTCTCCCCCTGTTCTAAAGTTCTTAAAAAGGCAAAAAAAACAAACAAAAAAACTGTCCAAATTGACGGAAATTCACAAGTGCCAATGACTCTGTATTCAAAACATAACTAATAAGTAATTTTTTATTTTAATATCTATAATACGAAAAGAATCATCAAAACAGCAGACATGAAATCATAATTTCTGCTAAGGAACAAAAATAGAATTTTCTCATCTTTCATTTATTTAATATATAAAGTAAAGTTTGTCTTTTTTCGTTTAGTTGTAACCAACAGGTTTCTCCTTACCAAATCAATATTTGACTTTGATTTGTCGATTTTTCTCGTAGATCGTCGCAGCATGTTTTCTAAAAAAAAAAAAAAGAAAAAGAAAAGAAAGAAAAAGGAAAAAAAAGGGGGGAAAAAATTAAAATCAATTCGATTTAATGTCTCCCAGAAAATATTTTAGTTTTGGTCGGAAATATTTTTGGGTGGCCTGCTTTACTTAAAACGTAAAATACGCTTAAATATGATATTTTAATTTGTCCAGATTTCGTATATATTATTATAGAATCGTGATTTCAAAAGTAAAAAAAACAAAAAACAAAACAAACAAACAAAAAATATTTAGGTGGTTTCAGCTAGAATCGAAACCGTAATTGTAGCATTCAAACCTGGTGATGCTATCACTTTACCGACGTTTCACGCGTATAAACCAATAAAAAAATTAAGTGTTTAACGATTTTTTTTCAATCTTGACCCATTTTTGACCTCTTACAATTTAACCGGCTAAAGACCCATAAAAGAACGGCGTGTAAAAAGATCCAATAATTTGAGGCCCCTAGCGCCGCCCTGCGATTATTAGTTTCGGAGGAGATAGAGCTTGAAAATATGGAGACAGATAGACAAACAGACAGATAACCGTCTATAAATTAGATTTTCAAAAGAGGCTAATCTCCGCGTTTTTTTTAATACAGAAGTACTTTCCTTTCAAACAAAACTAATCTATATAGCTATAAAAGTGAACGTGTCTGCGTGTTTACATTTCCCTACGCAATAACTCTGTCAATTTTAAGTCTACAGACTCGAAATTTGATATACAGGGTACTGAGATTTGGGAAAATCTTTGTGATCAGTTTTCGGCCAGAAATTTGGTTGTTAAGGGGTCAAAGTTCAACGATTTGACCTTTGAGAACTCTACCAAACTCCTCCGACAATTTTTGGTCTAAACACTTGAAATTTTAGATATAAGTTCCTTGAACATGGATCTAACTTAGTAACTTTATTTGCGCCACAAATAATAAATATTAAGGGGTCATAATAGGAGTCAAAGTTTTAAAAAATTGACTGCTTTTTTTTGTTGCTCAACGTACACCTACAAACACCTGGGCAACGTCGGGCGTAAATGCTAGTAAGTTAGAAAACAGTAAAATCTAAAAAAAAATTCGTGAAGCAAAACAAATTAGAAAGAGTATATACTATGGGGAAGACGGTGGCTGAGTGGTTACGATACGAGAACTAAAAAGCTGTGTGTACAAGGTTCGAATCTAGTTCGCTCTACAGAAATAATTTCACCCAACCCATTCATGATGTCATGTGTAACCTCCTAGGAAGAAGGAAAATAAATAATTCTGGTCGAGGTTGGATAAATAGAGCAAATTATCTACAACTCTAATTTAATCCAACCGGCGTTGCAATGTGTTTTGAGTTTCTATTTTGAAACTATACCGCTATTCCCCCCCCCAAATATCTTTTTTAAAATAACATTTTCAAGGGTAAATATAATTATTACGATATCGTTTTATGAACAAATTATTAATTAAACTAAATCCTTACACAACTATAACAACCTTGAATTACAGTAGAGTCGTTTTAATATATATTTATTATTTACAATTAGACATAAATAAAAATATTTTTTTTTTAATCTTTTAATAAATTTAGATTTGCAAGAAATTTTAAGCCGTAAATAACATTCTATTTTGCAGGATAAATAATGCCGAATTCTTATAATGTCAAAGGTCACGTAGAAATTCAACAGTTTGTCAACTACTAGCGGAGGTGGGGAAGGGGCGAAAAACACGCTTAAATATTATATTTTAATTTATCCTGATTTCAAAGTAAAAAGAACTCTGTTTTTCTTTACGAACTCCAAAAACAGCTGGGCGGGTTTTTTTTTAATTTCGCGCAAATGTACTTTGTGTGTCTTAGATGTTTCATATCGAAATGCCTCCGAGAAGTATGGAAAATCGATTATCGAAAATATCCGATTAAAGAAAAAAGTCCGATTTTAAACAAAGTTAACACCTTCATACAACCTAACATCACAAAGACATTTGAGAAGTTTTATCACAACACAAGCAAAAGGGTGCGGCGTATAAAATCAACAGTAGATTCTTTCATAAGACATGGGCGTATTCGAAATGTTTCTGTTTAGAGCACAATTGAACGACGATACTTGATCTTATATTTTAAACTTTAAATCAAGCCACTATATAACAATAATTTATAAAATAAATAATAGGTTCTCTACAGTGCAATGTAGACTACAATGTATTGTTGATTAAGTCGCAGCAGGGAGGCATGTGAAATTTCATTCCAATGCACCGCGGTGGGTCGCCGACTAAAGCAGGCAATCGATCGAGTTGATTGAAAATGGCCAATTTCATCGATTTCGATGATAATATAAGTATTGGAAGTGTGGAACGTTTGTTGCTCCTCAGTCTATCTCGGGCAACGTCGTGTTTCCCTGCTAGTATTTAATAAAACTTCATTTTAGTATTTTACGATTTGACATTTTTATTTCAATAAGTAACGGATTAATAGCGAATAAAAAAATATTCATGTCACACAGGGATTAGAAAGACATACAAATGGTCACAAAAAATTTCGTTAATATAAAAAGATTAATATAAAAGTACAATCTCTGTTAGCAATTGTGTGTGCAAGAAAGAAAGATGCTCACTTTTATGCAGTCAGCTGCATTTTTATAATTTTTGTTTCTACACAAAAATCAACACTTATCAAGGCCCGGAAGCCACTCGAGGATAAGGGTTAATGGGTATACATTAGTCAATGTGATTGTAGCGTAGTAAACGTATGTAGTGGGAATTTTGTAAATTGGATTACTTAAGGGGAACGGTTCATCAAGAACTTGTTTACGTTGGACTTGAAGACAATCAGATTGTAGTCAGCTGGAAAGCGGGCAATCGGAAGAGAGTCCCACGGGCGTGCAGTTCTAAGAAAGAAGCCCTGTTCATGGAATCTACATTTCGGTTTAGGCACAGATAAAGAGTGTGGGAAATTATTGATAGTGATTTTCCTAGACGAGTGTTTTTCATGAAAGTTTGATGAGGGGGGACCATAGATTGAAGCTCAGCTGAGCATTTGCCATGAAAATAACGATAAAGCAGACACAGGCTCGCAACGCCCCTTCTGTAGGAAAGACGTTGCAGGGAAGAGAAAAAGGGCATCCCCCACTAAGCTACGAAATCTATTTTGAACTCTGTCAAGGCAGAATAAGCTGCTTCTAGGAGCTCCTGCCCAGATATGGCAACAGTACTCCATCATTGGCCGAACCTGGCTTTTATATAGGTAGAGAATTGCATCAGAAATGAGATATCTACTGGAGCGGTGGAAAGATCCAACTATTTTTCCAGATTTGGAATACGTGTTCCATTTTAGGTCAGGAGTAAAGATCAAGCCCAGAAGCTTGTCAAAACATGAAGCCTCCCCAAGACCAGAGCCATTCATTTCAACCGATGCCAGAGGCATCAGAGCGTAGATGGTGTAGAGATAGAAGCTTGATTTTAGATGCATTAAAAGTAACCAGCCACCTCTTTCCCCATTGTACCACATGCTCAAGATCAGAGGAGAGAGAATCAGAGAGAACTTGGTCGTTTACAGACTTTGATGTGCTACCATAGATTGTGGTGTCGTCAGCATAAATGTCTACGAATGATTATTCAGTGATCTACCTTAATTATCTTCCAAATCACATCCTTAAATAAGAACTATTGACATCAATATAGCAAAAAAATATACACGTGTTCTGTTGTCGGTTGAAAGTAAGGAGAATAATCGTTTCCAATTAAAGATAATTCATGGCTTTTCGTAAAATGACAGAATTCCACTGGCTGTTAATAATCTATACTCCCATATGTGTGTGTGTGTGTGTGTGTGTGTATTGGCATTCATATTAAAACCCATTTTTTTCTATTTATTTAAAAAGAAAATACAACTTCGTTATATATATAGATCGTGGAATTGCATTCATCTGCAAGAGATCTAGCTAATTTGCATATTCTTTTAATTACTTTCCTACTAGTTTTTCGGTTTTCTTATGGGATGATGATCTTTAGTTACGTATTACGTGCAATTATATTCATGCAAATATTCTATATGATTTATACTTGCGTAATATTTGCGTAAAAAGGTTATAGTCAACACAAACATCTTTCTATATATATTTATGTATGTGTATATGTATATGCTTAAAAATTTTGCTTACCAAAATCCTCTGTCAGTTTTTGGTCTACAGATATGAAAATTAATATATAGGATATTCGAAACGATTCGAAACTTTATATTTGAGTTTTAGCCGAGAAAAATCGATGCAAAAGTTTGAAAATTAAAACAATAGAATTTGCCAGAAGTTCGAACGACAGCATTACGAATATGCATGCGTAATTTAATGGCTAGTGGTTCATGCTTTAATTTTTAGCCTTGCAGCAAACATGTCTCCAAAGCCAGGATAAAAGAAAAGAAAAAAAGGAAATCGTAAGGTAAAGCTAAAATTTTCGGCTTCGATTCTCGGTGGTGACGCAAGAGTTATTAAAAAGAAACTTTTTAAATCATTACTATATTGGGTCCATTATAATATAATAATAAATGCGAAATTTAGTAACAATTTCAGTTTGAAGTAATTGCTTATTTAGCTACACTGAGAAGACATGTGTTTATTAACATTGGGCATAAAGTCAACCATTTTGTAGTATATATGTTAGCGATCCTGCAGCAATGGGTTCAACAGATGGGAGGTTCTTTGAAAGGAACCACGTTCATGGAAACTGCGTTTGTTTTGTGATACTAAGAAAGTAATTCGAATTATTGCCGTCAATGATTTTAATAAGAAGGCTAGATAATAGAGCTCAGAATTGGTTTATCATCAAGCGAAATCAACCTGGGTTCACTACAATTGTAACATAACGCGTATGGCGCGCGTGTGAGAAAATCAGCAGCAACCTTAGGATAGCTGACTAGCGAATATATTAGCAGCAGCAGCCGTCTTTGCACATATGCAAATTAAGCAAGTGTGCATGCGCTGGCGTTACGGGAAGAAGGAAATAAAAAAGGAGAAAAAAGGACAACACGTGGTTAGGCGAAAAGAGAAGCAAATTGCGATCGGTGAAGATTGACGTATGAAGCGAGAAAACGCTGGCTAGTGTCAACGTCAGGTGGCAGGATAGAGACTTTTAAAAAGCACATGTTGTGTAGCAGAGTGTTGTAAAACACATGGGTGTGCGAAAAGACTCTTGGAAAGATAATAAAATGCGTCCTTGTTAGAAGAACCACGACTGCTGGAAACTGCTTCTGTGGCACCAGTTTTCAAAAATTCTGGCGAAAGAACTAAAGAACATTAAATTATCGCACCATTAGCCTCCTCCCGCTTTTCGACAAAATATTTGAGTCCATAATTAATCAAGCTCCAGTCCATCAACTTACAGCTACTAAACTTCTGACCGACCATCAATATGGATTTAGGCAAGCCCGATCCACAGCAGATATCCTAACTGCAATCTGTGAAGGTATGTACCGTTCACTAGAAAAAGCAGAGGAGGGTAGAGCGATAGCCCTAGATATATCTAAGGCTTTTGACATTGCACGGTATATCTAAGGCTTTGACATGGCACGATGGTCTTCTAGGGAAAATCAGATCATATGGTATCACTGGAAGAATACATAACGTAATTAAATAATCTTCCCTGCAACCTCTCTCCCACAAAAGAGACGTTGCGAGCCTGTCTTTGTTTTATCGCTATTTCTATGGCAAGTGCTCATCTGAGCTTCAATCTCTGCTTCCCCTTCGCCAATCTTTCATGAAAAACACCCGTCTACCTGAAACCACTGTCAATAATTTTCCACACTCTTTATCTGTGCCTAAATCAAAACATAGATTCCATGAACAAAGCTTCTTTCGTAGAACTGCACGCTTATGGAACTCTCTTCCGCTGGCCTGCTTCCCACCTGACTACAACTTGGACGTCTTCAAGTCCAATTCCTGATAAACCGCCCCCTTAAGTAATCCAATTTATCAAATCTCCATTACTAACGATAACTACGATATTATCCCATTGATTACTGTACACACAATAACCCTCATCCTTGAATGGCTTGCGGGCATTGATAAGTGGTGACTCCCATGTCAAAAAAAAGAAATACAAATCCTTTTTAAGATAATGAAATACGTCCTTGTTGGAAGAACCACGAATAAATTTGCACTTAAAAAATTCCGAGTTGGATTTTTATTGCTTTGCTTTGCTTTGCATTGCTTTGTGTGTGTGTGTGTGTGTGTGTGTGTGTGTGTGTGTGTGTGTGTGTGTGTGTGTGTGTGTGCTCCTTTGCCAGAAAACGTGTAGATCCGACTGGTCTGACATGTAACCACGCGGTAAAAGTGTAAAAGATACGTTCCATAATTTTATATACGTTACATGATTTTATTGCTTATACACCACTATATACGTTTAAATATAACTGTATTGACAAGGTTCAGCGTTGCTTAATTTCGGTGATTTAACGCTATATGCTTATTTAATCAAGGTTGAAAATAAGGTACTTTACAAAATATTTAATGCATAGCAACAACAAGAAAAAGGCTTCGGAATTGTGATCATTATATCGTAACAATCCAAAAATTGGCACTGGTTTCCCCGATAGTTATCTAGTCAGAACTCCTTCTAGAAAGACATTGAGTACTTACCAAGGAATCACGAGAATATTGCCAACATCCAAAGTGAAAGTGATTTTTGTGGAACGTACTGGATTCGAACTTGAAATACCCATGCCCTCAGTGCGTGTCGTTAACTGCCAGATTACTGTCATGATCCGATATTTTATATATATATATTTTTTTTATTACATTTTCACCCCAAACAAGGCAAATTGCCACTTTGGTGTAGGAGGCTACTATCAGGGGCAACAACTACTGGGGTACTATGTAGGAATTTGGGCAGCAAGATGTCGGTTCACGTTACACTTGAACTTCTGCACGTCAGTACTGTTGGGGAAGCAGGGACCTGGAATGGAATTCCAGAGTCTAGCCGTTCTGGGGAAGAAACTATTGGAGTAAAAAGATCTTTTACATCTAGGGATCTCTACAGATTATATACAAGTCTACAAGTGAATATATAAAGGAAATGAAAACCCTGAACAGTCTGTATTCTCTCCTGATGATCCGACATAAACTGGAACTGAAATAAAATATTTCACGAATGAAAATTGTCAATAAATATGATTATATATAAAAGCCTACAATGTAAGCAGTTTCTTTTAAAACACAGTATCTTCTGTTGCCCGCTTGCTTCATAGCGAGCTTTTTGTTACTGTGTCGATATTAAATGTCATGCATTCTTTATAATTAGATTTAAATTATGGGTTTATAAGTTAATCAATGTTATTTTTGAATTAATTCGATAGCATTCAGATTTGGTTTAATCAATCTCTTAATCTGCGTCTATAGTCGTTGGTACTGGCAATGTTTTCAAATGAGAGAAAGAAGAGAAGGTGTTATGAATTTAATATTATTCTTATGAATTAGTTAAAAACAAAGGAATACAAATTAATCAGATGTGTTAAAAATAGAGAAATGGTAGAAGAAAATACAATCAATCGTATCGATAATGTATAATGATTGATGAGAAAAAGAAAATAGTAAACAGTGAATAGAGTAGTAAAAATTAAAAAAAAAGCAATAGACGTAGAAAATCAGATAATTATATTGAACGCGGAAGAAAAAACACAAATACACACTAAATCATACACACACACACACACACACACACACACACACACACACACACACACACACACACATTTGTGCATATAGGCATATAGAGAAATGTTCACGGATATACATATATTTATATCTATCTATATCTATATATCTATCTATATATCTATATATCTCTCTTTATATTGTTTGAATTTTTATTTATTTTTTTATTAGCGATTAATTTCTAAATTTCGCTCTCTGAGCGATTTCTCTTATTATAAGAAAGGAGTTATCTGCCCTTTGTTTACACACACACACACACACACACACACACATATATATATATATATATATATATATATATATATATATTCTAGCAGTAAGGCCCGAGCTTTGCTCGGTCCCTACGTGCTGTTCATAACTTTATATATATATATATATATATATATATATATATATATATATATATATATATATATATATATATATATATATATTAAAAAGTTTGATTCATGTTCAGGTAACCTATATATAAAATTTCAAGTGTTTAGACCGCAAATTGGCGGAAGAGATTGGTAGAGTTTGCTAAGGTCAACTCTGTCAACTTTGACCTTTTGGCAGCCAAATTATCGTCCAAAAACTTATTAAGCAGCTCGCTGCATGTCTGAATACATCTTATGTAAAATTTAAAATCAACCTGAATCGGGAATCAGCAAAATCGGAATTTTCTGGGGTATCGGAATCGGTATGAGAGAAAAAAAAAGTTGTGCCTATTTTCTGATGACGAAAACGATTACTTTCATTCATTTAAAACAAAATCTTCCACTGCTGGTAGTGATGATAAAATATAAAATATTTATTGATTTTAAACTAATAATACTATAAACTCTAGATCAACGCTACAAGTGGGTGTTTATGTCGGGGAAAATTCATGCACAATTTTACGGTAAGCAGGAATAAATTACACTTTTATTTAGAGATTTATATAAAAACAGTCGAAACCGGAATCGGTAATTGTATCGGAATCGGGAAAATATGTGAACCTTGAATATTTGATCGATTTTCGGCCAGAAATTTGGCTGTTAAGGGCTGAAAGTTCAACAATTTGACCTTTAAGGACTCTACCAAAGTCCTCCGACAATTTTGGGTCTAAACACTTGAAATTTTAGATATAGGTTCCTTGGACATGGATCTAACTTAATAACTTGATTTGAGACCAAAATAATAAATGTTAAGGGATCATAATAGGGGTCAAATTAAAAAAAAAATTGACCGTTTCTTTTCTTTTGCTCAGCATATACCTCCAAACACCCGGGCAACGCCGGACACCCATGCTAGTATATATATATATATATATATATATATATATATATATATATATATATATAAACCTTAAATTGTTTAAGATATTATTTTAAAGTATTTGTTTTAAAACGCCATATTCGCTGAAAGATACGAACAGTGTATAAGTGTATGGAATAATATAATAATATAGTGTATAAGCATTGGGAATAATATAAATCTTAAGAAATTCTTAAACTCAGCTTTTGCAAAATTTTTGCAAAATGAAAATAGCAGCTATATATAGACAACGTCATTATATTAATCAACTTTGATAATGATATCAAATATTAATTAAATATTTGATTAAATATGAAAGCACTTCATTTTTTGTGGTAAATTCATAATTTTTCACACTATGTTTATATTCCTTTCACACTGTGCTAATATTGTTAATTTCCAGTGACGTGTTGTAAAAGTCAACAGTTGACGAGGCCATATTTTTGGAAACATGCATAGTCTTCACATATTTTGTAAATGTTCATAGTCACCATAGTAGCTCGCCCGCTTGAACGTAGAATTTGGTCTTATTAATATTAATTGCATGATTACACACACACACACACACACACACACACACACACACACACACACACACACACACACACACACATACACACACATACACACGCACACACACACACACACACACACACACACACACACACACACACACACATATATATATATATATATATATATATATATATATGTACAACCTTAAATTGTTTAAGATATTATTTTAAAGTATCTTTAATCCCAAGCCTTTCATTGAAAAATTATATATTTTGTAAATGTTCATAATCACCATAGTAGCTCGCCCGTTTTTACGTAGAATTTGGTCTTATTAATATTAATTGCAGGATTACACACACACACACACACACACACACATATATATATATATGTATATATATATTTAAATAAGGGAGTAGTCACCAACAATGTGTATTTTTTAACATTATTTTATTATTCCGTGTCTTGGTTTTTCATTGATAATTATGTTTGGATCATTGTAATAATGTTTTTAAGTCACTGAAATCGTTTTTGCGCGCGTTTCAGACGTTCTGTGAAGCTTCCTCGTCAGAAATTATTTAATAAACACTTACAAGCCTCCACCCCTTGGAAACACTTCAAATGAACTACGAAAATTGCCATTTTTACATCTCCAACACATTTGAAAATAATGTCTGACGAGGACACTTCACATAACGTCTGAAACGCGCGTAAAAAAGATTTCAATGACTTAAAAACATTATTACAATGATCCAAACATAATTCTCAATAAAAAACCAAGACACGGAACAATAAAATAATATTAAAAAATACACATTGTTGGTGACTACTCCCTTATTTAAATATACATGTTTCTTTCGTTGGAATGTCTTAACCCATTTTATTTATATATATATATATATATATATATATATATATATATATATATATATATATATATATATACTAGCTGTACCCTGCCACGCATTGTTGTGGGTACAATTGGCGTAATGGAAACAGTTCCAAAATGAGAAAAAGCGTGTTTCTTATAGGTTTAATTTTCCATTTCGTATGGGTACACAGTTTTTGTTGTTCCATTTTCTTAGCTGATATAGAGATTTTCTGGTTTAGTGACTCTTGAATACGTAACATAAATTGTCCATGTGAAAAAAACAGTCAGTGTGTAACTGTAAGCCACACAATTGTAAAGATTGTTCCCTGTGCTTTGTTGATGGTTATTGCAAACGACAATAAAATTGGAAAGTGCAATTTCCTAAAGTGTAATGATGTATCCGGTGGAATCATAGGAATGCATGGAATGAAGATATATTCATCTGTGAAAGGCCCTGTTAAGATTGTTGTTTCTATGATATTGTTTGTTAATTTTTTTTACTGCAATCCATGTGCCTTTGCAAAGCTTGGATTGGTTTATATTTCACAACATGATAATTAGTACGCCAAATTTCAGTTGCAGTATATGCGGTGGCATCCCTGGCAAATATAGCTGTTGGATAATTAACCACTTTATCTGCTTTCACAACAGTGTCGATGGATTTGTATTTGACTACCTCACTTGGAATTTTACATTGAATAATAGCATGGACGTCTTTGTATTGATCTGCAAGAATAGCTCGTTCACTCAGTTAAGTGGAATTCTTATAATTTGAATATCTGCAAAAACCTTTTAAACTAACTCTTCTTTTGATGTAATAAAATTACAGAAGTTAAAAGTCAAAGAATTTTGCCCTTATCTCTGATCAACTGGCACTTTTCCGTACCCAATTTCCCACAAGTGATGCAAAAATTTATGTGCGGATCGAACAGTCTGCAACTGGACATGCATATTTTGAGTTAAGTTTAATAGCTTCACATGGCACAAAAAGTAGAGTATTTGAGGCAAGCACTTATTTCATCTGCTAGTGTTGATTGAAGAATAACAGGTAACATTTGTCTGAAATCTCCTGCAAGCAATATTACTGCATTCCGAAATGGCCACGCAAATCTTGCAAGGATCGACGAAGAGCCTCAAGTGATTTTTTGGGTACCATTGTGCATTCATCCTAAACAATAAGTTCGCATTTCTGCAATATTTTTCCCCATATTGGATGTTTTGGAGATGTCGAACATGAGATTTTTGAAAAATTGAATGTTTTAAAGTAGAATAAATAATTTTTCTACTTGGCAGCAAGGTCGCAAGTATTCCTCATGCATCGAGGGCTAAGGTTATGTCATTTTCTTACCGACTGGCTGATCGAATCAATTTAATTAGAAAGGTTTTACCAGTTACTTCTGGTGCTGTTCAATGTAGCAGTGCTTTTTAAATAACTTCTATTCTCACAGTCAGTAAATTAGGTGACTAAAATAGGATTTATCCATGTTTTGACAATGCCTTACCCACTGTAATTAATTTAGGAGACTAAAATAGGATAAGTGATTAGAAATAGACAGATAGAGAGGAAGATATATAGATAGAAAAGAGAAAGTGAGAAGAAAATAGAGAAAGAGGAGATAGAGAGAGATAAAGGGATTGATAGATAGACAGAGAGAGAGGGAGAGTTAGAAACAGAGAGGGCGAGACAGAGGAAAGGAGGGAGAGATAGAGGGAGTTAGAGAGAGAAAGGTGCTCAAAGAGAGATGGAGAGGATAATATAGAGAGAAAGATAGATTGAGAGAGGGAAAGGGAGAGATGGATAGAGAGAGAGATATTAAGAGAGGAAGAGAGAGGGGGAGAAAAGCAGAAGGTGAACTATACTTCACCGTTTGTTTTCCTCGTTCAGTAGAGAAGAAATCTTTCGAGACTGAGGCAATTTTAATTTTTTGTTACTATCTAGAGTACCCTTTTTTTCGGGAGCTAGATTTTCCACACATTAGAAACCGACCGGGTTATCTGTACTTTCACCTAACAAAAAAGTAAAAGAAAAAGATATTGTAAAATTTGAATTTAGTGTGAAAATACTATTTTAAAAAATAGCACGATAACATAAGTGCAGAAGTGCCACTTTAGGTACTCATTTGGCGTTGAGTTCCATGACGACCAGGATAATTATTTAATGGTCGCTCCCTTAGTCCCCCCCCTAATCAAGGCTAATGCATGCGCACGTAACATTTTATTTACTGACATTGGCTTAGTTACTAAACGATTTATTGATAATTTCGTAACCCTTAAACGCATGCCGGAAGATTTAAATTGGTTCATTATTGTTGTAATGAAAAAAAAAAGTTTCATTCAACACAAAACCAAAAACACATTAATGATAAATGATTTATTATTCTATTCATTGAAATTTACTAATTTTTTAATAAAAAAAGTAAAAAATAGTTAATAAAAAAATAGTTGCTTATATGCGCATGTAAAAATGTTTGTAAAAGTGAGAAATTATTTTAATCATTTAAAAAACTTAGTATTTTTTTGTTTTTAGATTAGGTCCACCTTATAATCACCCCAACCTCCTCATCTTAAGAACAGCTTCCGGAATAAACACTAATTTTTGGAGGGGGGTGAAAAATATTTGCAAAATTTAACTGATATTTGTTGTCAGCATACCCACCCGAAAATACTATTTAAAAAAAGGAGGTTCAGTGCCCGTTGCAGAGAAGTAGATTTATTTATCAATAAAAGTTGCAGAGAAGTAGATTTATTTATCAATAAAAGTCGTCATTTAAAAAAGAAAATTGTGGAGGTGGACCTAAATGTAAATATTTACCCAAAAAATTATACACTCATGTAAATAAAAAATGTCTGTAAAAGTGAGAAATTATCAATACATGATTTAGTTATTTTTTTTTTTTAATATTCATGAAAAGAGTTAAGTCAACGTATGTTTGTAAAAGTGAGCAATTATTAATAAATGTTTAGTAACTTTTTTTCTTTTAATATTCCTAAAGAGTAAAACTTTTTTCCAATATTCATGAAAAGAGTTAAGCCAACGTAAATAAATAAATGTTTGTAAAAGTGACAAATTCAGGGTTAGTTACAGTTTTTATTCATGAAAAGAGTTAAGCCAACGTAAACAAATACTATTTGCAAAAGTGCGAAAGGCAACGTAAGTAAATAAATGATAAATGTTACGCGCGCATGCGTTAGCCTTGACTAAGGGGGGCTAAGGGAGCGACCATTAAATAATTCTGCTGATCTCCATGGAACTCAACGCCCAAGGACCACTTTATTTTAAATATTTATTTTCCAAAGGACTGTTTGAATAAATCAACAATGAATAAAATGGTGCTTCTACTCTTTATTGCCGAAATTGAAGATGCCATTTTTTTTCACGCACTTGATATCCAAATCTAAGGGAGACATCATTATATGGCCGAACGATTGCTTCCGGAAAGGGAAAGAATAAATTTACCAAAATTAACATTTATTACTTCCGGAAACGTTAAATTAAACTAAAATTATCATTTATTACTTCCAGAAACCTGGTAAACCTATATTACTGTGGAAAATGAATCTTGACAATTCAAAAGAATATTTAAAATTATTTATTTGTTCGAAAAAAAAAAATTAAACTTCCGGAAAGAACTATGAAAAAAAGTAAATAAAGAAAGTGAAGAAGAACATATATCCATAATTGTTTAATTGGAAATATTTCGATTTAATTAATGAAAACGGGAAAGTTTTTCATGGAACATTTTTTTTTAATTAAAAACAGAAAATTGAAATAACATATTCATAATTATTTAAACTGGGCAAGCGCCATTTGAAAACCAAAACGTATTAGTTTTTTTTTGTTTGTTTATTTTTTCGTTTGTGTGTGGGTATTTTTTCGAACAAATAATTTTATACATTTTTTTAAAAAAATTAAAGCAACTTTGAAAGGCCAACAACAAATTAATTTAAATGATTTTTTTTAACGGAGAAGTGGGTTGTTTTTTATTATTTTTTTTTTACTGGGAATCGAAATATAATTGTAAAAACATTGATTGAAAAGTTTGCGTAAAAAATATAATTTTAAGAAAACAATTTTGAAATGAAAGCAACATTGGACTTTTATAATTTTTTTTTCGAACAAATAAATAATTTTAAACATTCTTTTGAATTGTCAAGATTTTGTTGTCAAATAATTAAATTTAAAGCAATTTTTACAATAAATCATAAATAGCAACTTCGTTAATTTTACGACTCGCTCCAGAATATTATAAACACACTAACCTCCCCATGTTAAAACGGTTTTCGGAATGAACACCCCCGACCTCCCCATGTTAAGAACGGCTTTCGAGGTTTCTGGAAGGGCGTGTTTAATTTGAAAGGCGTTTTTAACATGGGGGTAGGGTGTTTATAATACGCTGAGGCATATCGTAAAAATGAAACAGTTTAGAAAAAGTTAAAACAAACTTTTTTTATGTAAACAATGCCGTGAAAGAAACTAAACAATTAAAACGTAATGTTTGATGAGTGAAAACCTTTAAGATAAATAAAGGAAAAAAATTGGTAAGATACATTAATTTAAAAAATATGGGATTTTTTTGTGTTAATGCAGAGAGTGATCCGCGCTATTTTTTAAATCGTATTTCTACGTTTAATTAAAGTTTTATGATGTTTTTTATTCAATTGTAAGGTTAAAGTACAGAATAGGTACAGAACACCCTCCCCTCCCCATGTTAAGAATGCCTTTTTAAATAATAACGTTATTATTTCAGTACGGATCACTCTCTGCATGAATACCTTTTTTTATTACTTATCTTGTAATTCGAGAGTAGTTGAAACGGAAGTTACCGGAAATAAAATCGGGCAATCTCGCAGAAACGACTTACGAAAAATATTTTTATTTTAATTAATATTTTTATAATTAGCAATGTTAAATTATTTTAATAACATGTAAACATTCATTGACTTTACCGATAGATTTTCTGAAAATTTCAATTAAATTGGTAATGTAGAAATATGGTTTTATCGATTTAGCACGAACCAAGAATTACATTTTATATATATATATATATATATATAATGTAATTCTTGGTTCGTGCTAAATCGATAAAACCATATATATATATATATATATATATATATATATATATGTATGTATATATATACATATGTATGTATGTATATATATATATATATATATATATATATATATATATATATATATATATATATGAATTTACACATTCATGAACATGTTTTGGTTAGCTTGTTATATATATATTAGTGTTGGGGCAATTAATCAGAATCGGAATTGGGAATCAGAAAAATCGGAGCTTATATATATATATATATATATATATATATATATATATATATATCAATATGTCGATTGAAACAACTTGTAATGATTTAAGCAAATATCCCCGAGGTTGAAATAAAGACACACATACACACACACACACACACACATATATATATATGCATGTACTTACTTATTATATATATATATATATATATATATATATCGATATGTCGATTGAAACAACTTGTAATGATTTAAGCAAATATCCCCGAGGTTGAAATAAACACACACACACACACACACACACACACACACACACACACACACACACATATATATATGCATGTACTTACTTATTATATATATATATTTATATATATTAAAAGAACATGAAATGAAATAAAAACGATTAAAGAGAAATGCTGAGAATGTTTTTTTATATGAGCCACAATACCCTACGCTTGCACATAAGGTAAGAAATGAAAAGCTTAAATACTTGAATAAAAGGCAAAACTGTGATAGAATGCTGTGACTTGCACGAACAACTAGAAATCTCTGGAAACACAATCTGTGATTATTTCGCATTCAAATCAGTTCGGTTTTCTGTCATGGCAACAGCCGGTTTCGCCAACGACGTGGCGACACATTCATAACTGATTTCGCTTGTATTTAGAAATGTTAAGAAATAGAATACGTCAATGCTACTCTGTTGACTGTACACGTGTATACACGTTAGATTGCCAACAGCGAGCATGTATAACCACGAAAGATTGAATATGAAACAAACTAATGCTGTATTAATAGTTTGTTTGTTTTTTAAAGAAATTTTGAACTTTTTAGAATATCTTTTTTTTTTTTTTAACATTTTAACACACATATACAGATTGTCCAAATAGTCATTAAACGGTTGAAAATCGTTGTTATTTTATCATTAATTATTATTTTTGTCCCTTTTTCTCTATTTCAGATGTTTTACAAACAATATTTTAGAAATTCTGTTACTTATCTTTCACTCCTGGACAGGGTTCAAAAGAGAGTCGCCAACCTGATAGCTCGTGAACTGTCATCCAGGCTTCAGCCTCTGTCCCATCGACGAAATGTTGCATCCCTCTGCC
Organism: Euprymna scolopes; assembly: GCF_053919585.1. NCBI lineage: Eukaryota > Metazoa > Mollusca > Cephalopoda > Sepiida > Sepiolidae > Euprymna > Euprymna scolopes. Next base: position 159,276,633 of record NC_136489.1, on the reverse strand, counting down.
TGTTCTACAAGTACTTTAATGGTGAATGCTCTGACGAACGACATCACTTGTACCCCCTCGACGTAAATACCCCCGAGAAACCCGACAAGCAGCCAAATCCCACCCCTTCATAGTAGAGATCCCTAGGTGTAAGAAGGCCCTCGACTCTAATAGTTTTTTTTTACGCAGAACTGCTAGACTTTGGAACTCCCTTCCGGGACTTTGCTTTTCCAACTGTACTGACATGCAGAAGTTCAAGTGTAATGTGAACAGACATCTTGCTACTCATCTCCCTTCATAACACCCCTGCAACTTATGTCCCCGATAGTAGCCCTCTACTTCAAAGTGGCACCGTGCCTTGTTTGGGGTGAAAATTGAATAAAATTAAGTATAGCATTGAAAAACGTAGGCAAGATGTGAAATTGTTTTACCAAAATCAGGGTCAAGTTCAGGGACTTTTTGGACACCCTGTATATACACAAAACTTGAAAGCCTACTAGAGAGAACTTGAAAGTGAGACACTATCCCCGAGTGTTTAAGTACATGAGTTTGTCAGGACAACCTGACATGAGAATACTTTTCCATACAAGTAACCCTGACCAAATATTCAAAATAACATAAGTATTCGAAGTCCAGGGCTAACTAACACTGGCTTTTACCAGGAATAATGTTACTTCAGTTAATAGCACAAAGCTGGGCACTCTAGCAAAATAGATGAATCCAGAAGTACAAAGAGACCAGAATAAAGGTATAATGTAACATATTTAATTATATTATGTTCCCAACTTTATTGACTCAATATTTGAGACGTAAAGGAGAACTTTGATGGAATATCTTAATATCTATGTATCCTAATGTGTTGGCCTCAAAAAGGAGGCTTGATTTCTGAGAACTTTGACTGACGTAAAATGAAACACTAGTGCGAAACACACACACACACACACAGACGCACACACACACACACACACACACACACACACACACACACACACACACACACACACACACACACACACACACATATATATATATATATATATATTCAAGCACGACTGATTGAAGACGACAGTTATTCGTTTTTCTGATCTTTCTGGATATCTTTTCGATTCGCCGAGCAGTCTTTTTTTATTTCAATTGGCATGTGTACAGAATGGCGCTCAAAAGTTGTTGTTCAGCCATGTTCTACTCAAGCACTTTCTATCCGTCCGCCCGCAGAAAAATCGGGAAAAAGAATAACTCTGTCGTGTCCAATCAGACGTGCTTGAATAATGACTTGCTGCCAAAATATACAAACATACATATATTTGTGTGTGTGAATATAATCGCTATTATGTGTAGATTTTCTATGTACTTTGAAACTCAGGTCGTTTTCTGATCTGATGATTAGTTTATTTAGAAAAGCTAGAGAGTTTTCTTGTTCGGATTCGTGTGTAAATTTTATGGATGGTTCAACTGAATTTAATTTAATTTAGAGTTGTTCGATTTGTGCGTTTATGGGGAGAAAAATAAGGATATCGTCTATGTATCTTAAGTATATGGAGTTTTTAGGTAATCTGAATTTGAAAGAGCTGGTTTCTAGAAATTCTAAAAATAGGCAAGCTAGTACTGCGCTGAGGGGTTTCCTCATAGGGAGTCCGAATTTTTGTCTGCAATAGGAATTATTGAATTGGAAATAGGTTCTATCAGTGATAAGCTTTATTATTTGTATTAATGTGTCCGGGGAAAAAGGTAGATCGATGGTAATTTTGTTTAGGTATTTGTGTGTGTGTGTGTGTGTGTGTGTGTGTGTATGCGTGTGTGTAATGGTTTGATTTTCTTTATGTAAATATAGTCACAACTTTCTACGATGTGCAGACCGTTTCGATCATTATCGATCTCATCAGTAAATAAAATTTTTGAAATTAATTAAGTTTAAGAACATTTTTAATTTTAGATTAAAAATCATTAAACCATATCACAAGTTAGACATGGTAAAATATTTCTCTCTTTTAAAATTAAAAAAAATCTTAACTTAAGAACTAAAGTTCGGCTAAAGACACATAAAAGAACGGCCCGTAAAAAATCCAATCCTAGTGCAACTTTGCTACGTTTAATTTTTGAAAAGATAGAGTTTAAAAATATGGAGACAGACAAACAGACAGACAAACGGATAGACAGACATATAGCTGTTTATATATGAGATTTTTGGCAAGAAATATGCAATACAGACTTACCAATTAACTGTCAAACTTTAATCAGACCAATGTAATATTATGAGCAAGATAAACTCTTGAATGAATGAGCATATTGTTAGGTAACATTTTTAAAAGTTAATTAGTTACTATCTATCTATTTATCTATTAAAGGACATGTTTAAAATAGTTTATATTACGAGTTATTTATTGTTTATAGAATTAAGTTTAGCAATAAATTTTAGCTGGGATGTTTATATAATTTAGCTAGGTTAAATATAAACAAAATGACTTTGAACAGGCGGAATGGTCACGTTAAGGCGATGTGTCGTTTAGTTATTTAGTGACAGTACTGTATGTGGAGGACTATATAATTAGAAACAGTACTGTATGTGGATGACTATATATATATATATATATATAGTCATCCACATACAGTACTGTTTCGCTGTTTCACGGCTCATCAGTGCGACTAGAAAGGCAACTGCCTCAAGCCAGGATCGAAACCCGACCGCCCAAATGACAGTGAAGTTTCTCACCATTACGATATAGGGTTGCTGCTGTGTTAGTAATGAATAAACGATGTATATATATATATATATATATATATATATATATATATATATATATATATTGAGATATATATATATATATTGAGATATATATATATATATTGAGATATATATATACATATATATTATGAGATATATATATATATATATTGATATATATATATATTGAGATATATATATATATATTAATATATATATATATATATATATATATATATATTGAGATATATATATATATATATATATATATATATATATATTGAGAGAGAGATAGAGAGAGAGAGAGAGAGGGGGGAGATAGAGAGATAGATAGATCAGTGGATGATTAGATTAGAGTATAGATCGATTTGAAAGAACGGATGACTGATAGATATTGTTGGATGAATATATAAAAAACGATGGATAAGAACAAGCTGACAAAAGTGAATATGAATGGACAAAAAAATCAATAGACCATCACAGACTGATATAAACAAACAAGAAGTTACGATAAATATATAGATAGCTAGAAACAAGCTAGTCCAAATACATAGGCTGAATTTCCGTGGCTCACAACCTAAATGTTAAAGTTTACCTAAACAATAACAATGGTTTACCATAGGTTACTAACAAGGTTGACTAAAATACGTAACCCATAATTCCACATGATATTGCTGTATATCGAGATATGTTGTATGTGAATATATGTCTGCTTGTGATCGTCTAGGCTGTATATTTATGCAACAGTTCAACAGGAACCGATTGACGTGGACTTATCGAAACAGTTATTTTAACAGATATAAATATTGATTTAAAAAATATGATGGTTTTTGAAGCATGAAAACGATGTTATTTTTTTTTTTATTTAATATTAAAAAGAAAATTTATTAACACCGTTTTCATGCTCCAAAAACCCTCACAATCGATATTCTAGAAGCATACGTGGACTTTTTAACATTATATATATATATATATATATATATATATATATATATATATATATATATATATATATATATCAAATTGTAATTCAATGAATTTCAAAAATGAATTTCAAATTGTAATTCGATGAATCAAATTGTAATTCAATTTATTTGCTCTATCTTGCATATTGAGCAATTCTTGTTTAGATGGGATAACTTATAGAATATTACTGCCAGTAATATTTTGTAAACCTTACAATCTTACGTTTCCATAACAACTGATTGTTAAATAAAAATAACTATTCTGAAGTATATATATATATATATATATATATATATATATATATATATATATATATATATATATATATATGAATAAAATCAATACGAAAAATATATAGATGTTTATATCTTCTCTATATTTATTTCATATGTGTTGATGTGTAGGAATACAAATAGTCTTTGGAAAAAACAAAACAAGAATGTTTCCTTCAAAAGCACATAATTTTCGACCGATCCTTCGATGTTTTTCAGTGTGAATATATAATATCAATCAATCATACAATATATATATATATATATATATATATATATATATATATATCTTATTTGGGAATCTACGTACAACGTTTGGTCCAATGTAAAAGTAATGACACTTAATCTTTCAACTAGCTATCATTCTATCTCAATAACAGTAATCCTCGAGTGGGTTTCGGTCGCGATAAACAGTAACCCTTCAGTATATAAAGGGAGATCAAATTGTAAGCAACGTAAAATATACGAGTTAATTCAAAAAACGTCGCTTTTATAACATATACATGTTTAAAAGAAACGTATTGTAAAAATGGCTGCTCGTATTTTCTTACATTAGTACATTTTTATTGAATTTTTATTTCGTTTTTCACTTTCGCATTTATTTATTTCAATTCAAAACATTTCACGTTTTTTACCCGATCCATTGGTCTGGAATAAGACAGCCTTGCCAAACAATTTCCACTCCGCTCACCCGCCGCCATCTTCATCTTATCCTTGTAACCTATCCCCCCTCGTCTCCTTCTTCTTCATTTACTTCTTTTTTTTTTCTGGGCCCCATCATCTTTACGGGCCCCTCGGTTCATAGTCCTTTCCATCCCGGTGAGATAACAATTTCCCGATACTCTATATTTGTATCTATCTACAGACACTTTGTTAGTTTAATTAATTGTCGTTTGAATGGCTCGGACCGTGATCGACGCTGGAGGTCCGTCGTCGCTTTACCTCTGTGATGAGAACCAGCGACTCAAGATGGCGAAGTTCGGGGTAGGGAGAGCCCATGCAGGAAAATGTAAGAAGATATTACGAGAGATTATATACGAACCATTGTATTTTCCCAGCACTTTGCTTCTGCCATTGCCTTCACCGCCGTCGCTTTCTCGTGGACTGGCTCTTTCCGCCCGCACACTAATACGTTAATCAAGAACAAGCCATATGCTATCGCAGCCATGATGCCCAGGCTACAGGTCTCTGATAATAATAATAATAGACGTATGTCTGGAGATATAAGCAAAGCCGTATCTCAATCTGAACGACGAACGCACTGATGCTAATCTTTGGAGTAGTAGTCGAGAAATAAGGGAGGGAGACAAAAGATACGTGAAACGGAGCAAAAGAAATTAAAGAGACAAATTGATATAAATTTTTAATTATTCAAATCTAATTTTTGTTACCGTTTTAACATCAAACAAGCCATATTGCCACTTGACACGTTCTATTTGGGATCGCATCTAACAAGGAGATGTAAGGAGTTAAGCAAGGAGATGTCTGTTCACATTACATTTAAACTTCTGCAGACTCGTACACTCAAAGAAAACAAGAAACAGGCAGGGAATTCCAAAGTCTAGCTGTTCGAGAGAAGAAACTATTAAAGTACAACGCTTTCTGGCATCTAGATAACCTCAACCGAAGGGGTGGGATTATGCTACTCGTCGGGTAAATATGGAGTTCTGTTGTTGACTAATGAATTACAACTTATAAAGGCCAAAATACACTCGAGGGCAATGCTTAATGAGATCGATAGATTGTCAGTTGAATAATGAATAATCTTATGAGAAGATTGAACAATATAAATTAAAGTTCAATTACTTATAGGAACGGTTTATAACAAATATTTGCTCATGTGTGATTTAAAGACATCTATGTTGTAGTATACAGAGAAGCAGTGTCTCAAACATGTGAAGTCCCCGGACAGAAACTCTGTTCATGGAAATTATCTCTTTCCGTCTTATTCCATGTGAACTGTCTCTTAACCCTCCGGGATCGTGGGCGCGCTGCATTATTTCATCTAGTGTCTAGGGCAAGAATTGCCTGGTGGCGCCCATCTGTGTCCAGGCTCTACATACAGCGCCTAGCCTTCTCAAATTGTCACTCATCTGGTATTGGCCAAGCTTATCGTTGCTTAACTTCGGTGATCTGGCGAGAACCGGTGTGTCAATATTATTGCGTTGTACTAATAATCCTATGTTGTGTGTCAGGTCATGTCATATGCTACTGGTACCATGTAACCTAGTACTACCTGCCTCATGGTCGGATCACCGGCGACTAAACTGGTTCCCCCACCAGACTTGTTTGGTGAGGAGGGTGGCTAGTCTTCCTGAAGGATTAAAAAAAGACCTTCCAAAGGGCGAATGAGCCCTTTTTCGGGATCAACGGCCAACTAGCACCATGTGTGTTTGTGTGTATGTATGTGTGTGTTGGGATGAAGAGGGCTCCTGTAAGCCGTGGCGAAGGCAACCTTTCTAGGAGAAGCAAATCTCTGATTTAAAAAAAAAAACCATAAAGCGGTAGACCAGTACCCTCATTAAGCTGGTCTGCAGTTTAACTTGTTGCTGGCTATCTTGCTCTTGCTTGTTGCTGGATCTCAACATTTTGAACTGAGAGAGAGAGAGAGACTTAGCTGTCGTACAAAGCTAAGACTCTGTAACATCATCTGTGTATAGATACTCCCTCAGACATTTGTCTATTAAAATGGTCCTGTGGCGATGAAAGTCATTTTTGGGCTCATGGACTTTTAAGAGTCTGAGGGAGTGGCATTCGTCTGACAAGACGTTGCAATCATCATGTTGATATAATATTCGCGTTTAGATATCCCGAGCATTAGAAAGTGGGTTAGGCTGAAAGTGAAAGAAGACTTTATTATTTGGGTGTGTAAGAAGCAATCTATAATTGCAATTTGGTAAATGTAAACCCTTTGAGTCAGATTGCATGGATAGAAGGCGTGAGTCCCGGAATCTGAGACACAGCTTAAGAACCAAAATTAGACGAAGAAAATCTTATTTTTTACTCGGACCTAAGAAACTGAATAAAAGGAAGAAACCTCGAAAATAACTGGCCTTGCACTCAATAATGTATATCTTTTATTAAGGTTACCCCCCTTCCCAAAACGGTATATCGCCACTTCTAAGAGGCTACTATTTGAGTATTTGGGACTATGCATAAGATAAACTAACAAGATGTTGGTTTACATTACATTTAAACTTCTGCACATCAATACAGTCAGGGAAGCAGGTAGCAGGAAGGGAATTCCAAAGTCCAGCTGTTCGAGGGAAGAAGCTGTTAGAGTAGAAAACTTTCTGGCATTTAGGGGCCTCAAATATGAAGGGGTGCGATTTTGTTGCTTAGCGGGTTTGTCGGGGATATGTACGTCCAACCTTTTTCAGGTGTATTTTGTTGAAATCTGGAATCTGCACAGAATTTCCAAGGGAAGGTTCTATTTAATCTGTAGAGGAGAAGCAGGTAGCAGGAAGTGATTTTATAAACAATTTAAACTAAAAATGTTCTACATCTCGTCCCAGTGTACTATAGATTGTTTCCCCATTTTCACCCCAAACAAAGCACCGTGCCACTTTGATGTAGGGGGGGGGGGCTACTATCGAGGCCATAAGTTGTAGGGATATTATGTAGAGAGTTCAGCAGCAAGATGTCTGTTCACATTAAATTTGAACTTCTGCATGTCAGTACCGTTGGGAAAGCAGAATCCCGGAAGGGAGTTCCAAGGTCTTGCATTTTTTGGGGAAGAAAAACCTTTTTACATCTAGATATATCTTCTGTGTAGGGGGTGGAGGTTTGCTGCTTGTCGGGTTTGTCGGGAGTATTTACGTCGAAGGGGTACAATGGGTTGTGGTTCCTCGGAGAATCCACCATTAAAATACTTGCAAAACAGGCAGTGGGATGCAACATTTCGTCGATGGGACAGAGGCTGAAGCTTAGATGACAGTTCGGGGCCTATCAGGTTGGCGACTCTCTTTTGAACCCTGTTCAGGAGCGATAGACTAATAGTAGATGCACCAGCCCAGACGTTACAACAGTACTCCATAGATGGGCGAATCATCGGCGGTCACTCGTGTCCGAGTAAGACTGTCCTCCGTTGTGGCTTCTGTGGGTCCTCAGGTGAGCATAGAGCCCAATCCTAGACCCAATTTTTCTTGTGCAATTTGGGCAGATAAAGGTAGTGGTGGTGGGGTGGGGTTGGGTGTGTCTGGTTGATAATCTGTCCTTTCTGTGCTTGCGTTTATCCTCAGCAGCTTGATTTAGGTCACTACTATAAAGCGCAGCACCTTCGTGGACAGCGCTCCTCCATGCCAACCTGCTCCCAGCCACGTCCTCCCATGTCTCAAGGTCCATGTAAAACCGCTTTAGATTTACTTTAGCATGGGGATACTTTCAGTCGTATGTAACTTTCTAGCACGATATAAAGAGCTGACCTTCCTCGAAGCGGCCATGACAATCCTCTTAATGTATTTGTTCCAACTCATGTTCTCTGTGAACGTTAAGCCGAGGAGTTTGAGAGAAGTACTTTCAGGCAATGTATCTTCAGTCATTGCATCTGATGTGGTGCTCATTTGCATACTGTAGTGTTAGAATAGCGTTCAAGGTGATACCTACTACCGATTGAGATCCATTTAGGAAATACCCCCCATAAAGTGTCAACTTGAAATGATAGATAAGGTTATTTGTAAAAAAATAAATAAATAAATAATATCTACTTCATATAGCCGCGCCAACTGATATATGTCTAATGGGATGGGCGGTGCGTTTATTAGCTCTTTGACCATAACAAATTAATTGATGCAAGGGACGCAATCCCTGTGCTTGTTCCGCTGTGACTCAGGGTCATCGATTGTTGCATTATGGGGAAAAATAATAAACACGCACAAAGGCTATCGTTTTTATGGTACTTGAATATTGAATTCTGTGTATTTCTTGCCTAAGATATCTGGTTTATTTAATTACTTTTTTTTTCATACTTTTGAGTCACAACATATCAAGGCCCGAAGGCCAATCGAGGATAAAGATTAATGAATGTAAAGTGGTAATGTAATAACCGTTAGTGGTCTAAATTGGGTAGAATTTGATTATTTATGGGGGATGGCTCAACAAGAATTTGTTTACATTGGATTTGAAGCCTACTATGTTGCATTCAACCAGGAAGCAGGCCAGCAGAACAGTGTTCCAAAGGCAAGAAAGAAGATTTGCTCATGGAATCTGCGTTTAGATTTAAGCACAGATAGAGAGTGGTGGAAATCGTATATAGTTGTTTTAGTTAGTCGAGTGTGATTTGTGAAAGTTTGGCAAGGGAACGTGCATAGATAGGAGTTCAGTCGAGCACTGGCTATGAAAATAGCTATAGATCAGGGAGAGGATTAAACAACGAATATATCTATCTGTTCGATAATTATCAAGCAATTTTTAAACACACAATATATTTAATCTACTTTTACAGGAAATTAAGTTGAATTAGCTCGCTGTGAAAGCATTTTTCATAATTTTTTTTCAGATGTACAAATATTTTTTTCCTTTTAGAAACAAACTTTAGTCTTTAATCTTTCAAATACAATTGGAAAGTAGTCGGAAACCTACACAAAAATTATGACAAATCGGCTTTCAAAATTAGGTCCCTCTATCTTTGTTCCGCCATTTTTGATCGTACCTAGTATTATTTAGTATGTAAATCACAGAAAATCATGTAAATAATCTGACAGGGAAATTATTCTTTTGTTTTTAACTATTATGTCAAGAATATTAGAAGATTCACATTGCCGCCATTAAAAGCGATCAGATTCATGATCGCCTGGTCTGTTATAAGTTGTGTTAGGGCGATTAATCGGAATCGAAAACATTCGTAACTTTCTGGGGTATCGGAATCGGTATCGGAATCGGAAAAAAATGTGTCTATTTTCCGATGCAAAAATGATTCCGTTAATTATCTTTTCTAATTTGATTTTGGTCCAAGAAATATTTTAATTGCTGGAAGTAATAATACAATAATAAATATTTATTGATTTTAAACTTTTAGTAAAACTAACATCTATAGACCTCCCCCATTCCATACAAGTGTGTGTTTCACGTTTGAGATTATATATATATATATATATATATATATATATATATATATATATATATATATATATATATATATAACACAAGGAGAAAGAGAGAGTGAAAGAGAGAAACACAAGACAGGAGTGACCACAGCCCAATAAAACAGTAATAAAAATTGAACATTCCAATGAATAGTAGACACTTACACGCTTCCACCCCTTGGAAACATTTCAAATGAACTACGAAAATGCTATTTTTACATCTCCAACACATTTTGAATATATTCTAGGCATTTTAAATAATTTCTGAAGAGAACGCTTCACAGAACGTCTGAAACGCGTTAAAAACGATTTCAATGATTTAAAAACATTATTACAATGATCTAAATATAATTTTCAATGAAAAACCAAGACACGGAATAATAAAATAATGTTAAAAAAATACACATTGTGGGTGACCACCCTCTTATTTAAATATACATCTTTCTCACATTGGAATCTCTTAACTCATTATATATATATATATATATATATATATATATATATATATATATATGTATATATATGCATATATATATGTATATATATGTATATATATGTGTATATATATGTATATACATACATATATATACATATATATACATATATATACATATATGTACACGTATATATATATATATATATATATATATATATATATATATATATATATATACGTTTTTGCAGCGGAAAATAGGCACAATTTTTTCCGATTCCGATACCGATTCCGATACCCTAGAAAGTTACGAATGTTTTCGATTCCGATTCCGATATATATATATATATATATATATATATATATATATATATATATATATATATAAGGAATCGAACTCGGAATCGATAATTGTATCGGAATCGGGAATGTAGTACTAGATCGGAAATTTAATTGGAATCGGGGAAAATAATGGATTCGTCCCATCTCTAGTTATCAGAATAACCATTGTTGATATGCAATCTATATATCTATAAAAGTGAAATTGTCTGTATGTGTGTCTGTGTGTACTTTTCCCTACTAAACTACTCTGTCAATTTCAGTCTAAAGACTCAAGAGGTATTGAGACTTGGGAAAATCTTTTTAATCAGTTTTCGGCCAGAAATTTGACTGTCAAGGGGTCAAAGTTCAACGATATGACCTTTGAAAACTCTACCAAACCAATTTTGGGTCTAAACATTTGAAATTTTAGATGTAGGTTACTTGGATATGGATTGATTTGAGCCCAAAACAATAAATGTTAAGGGGCCAAAATTAGGGTAAAATTAAAAAAAAACTACCTTTGCGGCCTCTAACAAAGTATTCAGCCAATTTTGGCTCTAAACATTTGAAATTTTACATAAAGTGTATTCAGACATGCAACAAGCTTTTTAACCAGTTTTTGGGCGTAAATTTGGCTGCCTAGAGGTCAAAGTTTAGAGAGGTGACCTTTGCTGACTCTACCAAACCTATCCGCCAATTTTGGGTCTAAAGACTTGAAATTTTACATGTAGGGTACCTGGACATGAGTCAAACTTTTTAATATATATATATATATATATATATATATATATATATATATATATATATATATATATATATATATATAGTAATTTATAAAATATATATGGCGATTAAGCTACACTGAATATTCTGCGTTTCATCCAACTATAGGATTCATCAGGCTTATGCGCATAAGCCTGATGAATCCTATAGTTGGATGAAACGCAGAATATTCAGCGTAGCTTAATCGCCATATATATTTTATAAATTACTAACTAGCTCTACCTACGTATTGAGCACTTTTGAAGTAAATACTTAAAGTTTACGCATAAATCTATACTTTCGTATATTAAATTTATGTGAATAAATGAAGTAGTTATATATATATATATATATATATATATATATATATATATATATATATATATATATATATATATATGCACATAAAGTTATGAGCAATACAATGGGCCCGAGCAAAGTCAGGTTGAACTGCTAGTAAAAAAATAAAAGAACCAAACTAAGAAAATAAGAAATGCAATGTGTTTGTTATAATGTCCCACGGCTATGGCCTTGGGCTCCATCAAAATAAATTTGGATAACATCAGATGGATCGGGTCGCCATTGCCAAATAAAGATTTATAGATAAAATAAGACAACTAAAAACAAATCATGTTTACAGTTTTACGTTTTAAAATAGTTTTATCCTTTTCTTTTTTTTTTTTTACAAATTTTCTTTTAAATGTAAAACGAAAGGAAGCAACAATTGTATTTGAATAAATGGTAAAACGGTTGCCATCTGCGAGGGGACTGTTCCGATGGAATCCCGGAGGCGCCAGGCCTATTAGTGTTTTGCAAGTATACAATGGCGCGCGGTGGCAGGAAGACACTATGATTGAGCCGCTGTCATAAAAGAACAGTTTGCCTTACAAGTTTACTAGATTTTCCGTTGTTGATAAATTGGATTTGCGTTTGCTATGTTTTGTTTCGTTTCATAAACTTTCCGTTCACAGAATTAAATTTTGGAGGAGAATATATACATATTCAGGGCGAGCCAAAAGAAGATGGACAGTAAAAAAAAAAAATAAAAAAATACGCACATTTATTCAAAGATCGCGTATACGTATAACTATATGCAATAAACCAATTATATTTATTAATTAGGTGAAACTTACGGAGAACGCTCTGTTTTAGGATGGTTTTAAAAATGGAACGGAAATTTAAATTTCGTTCCGTTTTACATCCAACTCACCGTTCACATTCAGCATGTCGACTTTTATAGGTTTTCGGATATGCTGAAAAAGTTGAGGGTGTCTATTCCGAAAGCCGTTCTTAAGGTGAGGAGGTTGGGGTATCTATTCCGAAATTCCTAATGCTGCAATATTTTAAGTTATAAATTTATATTATTACTGGAATATCTTGTCCTTTTCTTTTCCAGTTTTAACAACTAGTCCTTTACTTTTCCACGTTAAGCTTAACTATATTACTTTACATGCTCGCATTGGATTATAAACAATGTAATAAACTGCTTGACACATATTTCTTGATATTAGACTTCAAGACAGTCATGTTGTGGTCTCAAGGGAAGCAGTCTTGTGGCAAAGTGTTTTGAATATGGAGTATTTTTTAAATGCATTCTATTCATGGAAACTACCTTTGATTTTAAGTACATAGAGGAAGAAAGGAAAACAAATACCATTTTGTTTGGTATACAAATTATTACATTTATTCCGAACAAACTGCCTATCTCAAATATGTATTTCCAATAAAGACGGTAGTAAACAGTGGTGTAAGAAAGCTACTTCCTGCTGTAAATATTTTACGGGAGGCCAGAAATTGCAGCTCAGTCGACTACCTTCCATAGGAATACCGATAGAGTACATACTTAAATTAAATACTTGCGGTCAATTCGACTATTAGCAGAAACCCTTCACTATAGAAGTACCCAGACGCTGGAAACATTCTACTCTGATTTATTTCTTATACTGCTTACATTTGAAATTCCCCCCCTGCTTATTGTTTTCGCTGACTATAGAAAGGTACAATAAATTAAATGTACAAGAATCTTACTGCAGAACTTCTCATTTAGGATGTATTTTCCCATTACATATGTCTTTAAATAACGTTTCAGAAGCAATGTGTTTTGTTTGGGACAAATAAAAGTTAATAAACAAAACGCAGAACAAACAAGCAACGTACTTTTCATGAAAACGTGACCGTGGACACAAAAAAAAAAAAAAAAGAAAAAGAAAAAAAAACAGAAATTGGGTGCGTTCAATAAGTTTTCAGACTTTTTTATAGAGCCATTTAAAATTGTCGTAAACTCTTGAAAATTGCTATACATCTTATTGAGATAAATGAACAGCTACAAAAGTAATTGGAATACACCCTACTAAAGCCTGATTGTCACAGCTGGTAGATTTCAAAAATGCAATCTGGATGTGAGGACACTTTAGAAGAACAATATGCAATAAAATTCTGTTATAAAATGTCACAGAAAAGATATGCAATAAAATTCTGTTATAAAATGTCACAGAAAAGATATGCAATAAAATTCAGTTATAAAATGCCACAGAAAAGATATGCAATAAAATTATGTTTAAAAATGGCACAGAAAAGATATGCAATAAAATTCTGTTTAAAAATGCCACAGAAAAGATATGCAATAAAATTCTGTTAAAAATGCCACAGAAAAGATATGCAATAAAATTCTGTTTAAAAATGCCACAGAAAAGATATGCAATAAAATTCTGTTAAAAATGCCACAGAAAAGATATGCAATAAAATTATGTTTAAAAATGGCACAGAAAAGATATGCAATAAAATTCTGTTAAAAATGCCACAGAAAAGATATGCAATAAAATTATGTTTAAAAATGGCACAGAAAAGATATGCAATAAAATTCTGTTTAAAAATGCCACAGAAAAGATATGCAATAAAATTCTGTTAAAAATGCCACGGAAAAGATATGCAATAAAATTCTGTTTAAAAATTCCACAGAAACGCGTGGAATGCTTCAGACTACATTTGGACCATCTTGCATGAATCGAGCATCAGTTTTTGAATGGCATAAAAGATTCAAGAAAGGAAGGAAGGAAGGGAGTCTGCGATGGATGGTGATAGATGTGTGAGGAGTAAGAAAGTCAAAATACGAGAGTTGATTGGCCAAATAAAGAATTTCATGGATAAGGACCGTCGGGTATTTATAGAGACAATAAGTGCGCAAGTTGATGTCAGTGTGGGAACTGTACACACAATTATTTACGAGAAACTGAAGATGCGGAATATTTGTGCGAAGTTTGTCCCAAGGGTGCTCAAAGAAGATCAGAAAGAAAGACGTTGTTATGGGTATCAAGACCCCACCCTTCCTTTAGTTCAGACCTTTCTTCTTGTGACTTTTGGTTATTCCCTAAGCTCAAGGAAAACCTTAGAGACTGGCTTTATTAGGCGATTGATGAGTTAAAGAGACTGTGACGAGGGTCATTGACATAACAAGAATTTTCATGCGACCTTCCGGAAGTTGTTGGAACGTTACAGCAGGTACATTGCAGCCGGAGGAGATTACTTCGAAGAGGATTAGTTTCATGTGTGTACTATCAACAAAAATACCCATGCGAAAAAAGTTTGGAAACTTATTGATGGCACTTTGTACTTCGCCATTAAAGTAAAAAAAAAAACACACACACACACACAAAACAAACAAGCAACGCACTTTTCATAAGAACGCAACCATGAAAAAATAAATAAATAAATAAATAAGAGTTACTTCTCCATTAAAGAAACAAGTAAATTTTGTTTTTTCTTAAGGATGTTTTTTTTTAATTCTTTTAAGTGAAATTAATGAAGTACAAATAGTTCGACTCTCATTTTGTTGTTTCCCGTTCGTTATTTTTTGCCCTTGTAAAGTGCCGAGTAGAAAATATGATAAATGAACGTTAAACGGCTCCGTTATCTATCATTCATCCGCTGTTCTAAATTGACGAACTACTTATGTGGCACTAAGGGTTTATGACGGTCATGCGCAGAGGGAGTCCAACGAGACACTTTCTGCGCCTTCGAGCCGTAAGTGCAGAATTCGATCAGTACACACACCAACTTAGATATGTACAAAGCAAATCTTACTGAATAAAAAACTAAGAAGAAAACGATATTCTATGCCAAAAACAAAAACGTACAATTAGCTTTCAGTGAAAGATCCTTGGCTGGAGCCAGTAATATAATTTGTTACAATGTTTCAGGTTATTTGTTATTAATGTAATGTTGAGCTTGAGTTAGCAAATAATGGAAACATATAAGAAGCTCCCGGTGATATAAAACTATATAGTACAGTAGAACCCCGGGATACGGCATTAAACATTTAGTAACAAAATACAGTACAATATATATGCATGTATATAATCAAATAACTATGAATAACAACGAACAAGTAAAATTATAGAGGAATAAAAGGCAATTCAAATGAGGCATAGGTTATTTAAACAGTTACATTCAATTCAGCTTAAATTTGCGGGTTTTTTTTTCATTCTGGCGCCTATTCCCTCTGCTTCACTTTTTTGTTTTCAAGTAAGATCTTTGACTTACTTGTTGTTTCATCAAATACTTTTGCATGCAAAATTCGATCCTGCATTTTGCTAATTCCTACCCTCTGGTGAGAAGGAAAGTATTTCTTCGAAACTCCGCGGATTAAGGATTATCCACTTATCAAGTGTTTCCTTTTCAGATTAAATATGTTTTTAACTCTTTTCCAAAGTGTTTTAAACATGTTTTATCAACTGTTTGCTCGTATATATATATATATATATATATATATATATATATATATATATATATATATATATATATATATATATATATATACAATGATACATGCATATATATATACATATATATATATACGAGCAAACAGTTAATAAAACACACACACACACACACACACACACATACATATATATATATATATATATATATATATATATATATATATAAAGGAACAAACCGAGTTATGTGTTCATCAACGTTTCGTTCTTATTTCGAGACTTGCTTTGGATGAAATAAAGACGAAGCGTTGATGAACACATAACTCGGTTTGCTCCTTTTTATTTCTCTATTTTGTCGAATTACTATTTCCATTATTCTCATCATATATATATATATATATATATATATATATATATATATATATATATATATATATATACTACGCAGAAATGGATAAAATAGCATTTAAGTACTTTAAGGTTCCTGAATATTACAGAAAATTGTATCCGTTGGTGAACACGTTCATCGATACCAGCGTTTTCTAAAGAGGTCTGTATCGCCCATCAGGGGAGCGTTCCTTCAAATGGGCGATGGCCACATTAATCGCATTATTGGGTCCCTGAGATACTTTAGGGGCAGTGAAA
>NC_136489.1:159199735-159254735 GCF_053919585.1 Euprymna scolopes | reverse complement strand
CAGGACTTTCACTTGCCACTGGACTCAAACAGTGCTGATTCAGGAGAGGTGTGGCTGGTTATTGCGCAACCCTTGCCACACAATTACATGTGCAGCTGCCTCTACAGGGGATATCCTTTGTCTTTCGGTACCGAGGCATCGAACGTCTAGCACATCATCTACTGGATTATTTTTTCGTAACTTTTGGGATTTGTTCTAATTTCGCCATGACACGCAAGTATGTAATAATGTTTTCACCTGAAATGTGTTGATTTAAAAGATCAGAAATGTAAACAAACATCAACAAAACGTCTCATAATAGAAATAAAGTGAGCATTTCTTTCGTTATTCATTTTCGGCATCAAACGGCTATTTGCTTCTTTCAATTCTCGATGCGATAGAAATAGCCTCGTAGGAGATGTCCTTTTCTCTTCCTTGCAACCTTTATCTCACAGAAGAGATGTTGCGAGTTTGTCTTTGATGTATCGTTATTTTCATGGAAAGTGTTCGACTGAGCTTCAATCTATGGTCCCCCCTCGCCAAACTTTCACAAGAAACACTCGTCTAGCTGTAAACACTATCAATAATTCCCCCCATTCTTTATCTGTGCCTAAACCTAAACGTAGATTTCATGAACAGAGCTTCTTTCTTAGAACTGCACGCCTGTGGAATTGTCTTCCGTTTTCCTGCTTTCCGACTGACTACAATATGGTTGTCTTTAAGTCTAACGTAAATAAGTTCTTGATGAGCCGTTCCATATAAGTTATCAAATTTACCAAATTTTCATTACTAATTATTACTATATTGTCAAATTTCTAATGTACACTCTTTAACCCTTATCCTTGAGTGGCCTCTTGGCCTTGATAATGTGGTGATGCCTATGTAAAAAAAAAAAAAAATGTTTTCATCCAGGATTTTTTTTTTTTTACACGCTAACTTTTATGTGACTAGGCGGATATTACTTATTTATAAATACACATAAATACACACTGATATTCATTATGAATTAAAGGTTTATGTAAGCATCATACCTGTTTAAAAATCTTTATATCAATAAAAGTGATAATGTGTGAGAGTGAGGACACTTCTCAACCTATATACTCACCGAATCTTTTATCTACAGGTTAGAAATTTGGTACATAAAGTATTCAGAAATGTGGAAAACTTTATATATATATATATATATATATATATATATATATATATATATATATATATATATATATATATATAAGTGAATGTGTCTGTGTGTCATAATAGGGGTCAAAGTTTAAAAAAGTGACCCTTTTTTTTTTTTGCTCAGCATACACCTCCTAACATCCGGGCAACGGCGGGCTGAAATGCTAGTATATCTATAAAAGTGAACATGTCTGTGTGTCTGTGTGTCTGTCTGTGTGTCTGTCTGTGTGCGTACATTTCCCTACGCAATAACTCTGGCAATTTTAAGTTCACAGACTCGAAATTTGATATACAGGATACTGAGATTTAGGAAAATCTATGTGATCGGTTTTCGGTCAGAAATTTTTTTGTTAAGCGGTCAAAGTTCAACGATTTGACATTTGAGAACTCTACCAAACTCCTTCGAGAATTTTGCGTCTAAACACTTGAAATGTTAGATACAGGTTCCTTGGACATGGATCTAACATAACAACCTGATTGGAGCCCAAAACTATAAATGTTAAGGGGTCATAATAGGGGTCAAATTTTAAAAAATAATTGACCGCTTTTTTGATTTTTTGCTTAACATACACCTCCAAATCTCCGGGCAACGCCGGGCACCCATGCTAGTATATCTATAAAAGTGAACGTGTCTGTCTGTGTGTATGTGTGTGTGTGTATGTGTGTGTGTGTGTACATTTCTTTACGCTATAACTCTGTCAATTTTTAGTCTACAAACTCGAAATTCGATATACAGGGTACTGAGATTTGGGAAAATCTATGTGATTGGTTTTCGGCCAGTAATTTGGCTGTTAAGGGGTCAAAGTTCAACGATTTGACCTTTGAGAACTCTACCAAACTTCTCCGAGAATTTAGGGTCTAAACACTTGAAATTTTAGATATAGGTTCCTTGGACATGGATCTAACTTAATAACTTTATTTGAGCCCAAAACTATAAATGTTCAGGGGTCATAATAGGGGTGAAAGTTTTTTAAAAATTGACCGCTTTTTTTTGTTTCGCTCAACATACACTCCCTAACACCCGGGCAACGCCGGGCTGAAATGTTAGTATTTCAATAAAAGTGATAATGTGTGTGAGTGAGGACACTTCTCAACCTATATACTCACCGAATCTTTTATCTACAGATTTGAAATTTGGTACATAAAGTATTCAGACATGTGGAAAACTTTTTTATCGGCATCAGTTAAGACAAATGGGCTGCTAAGGCGTTTAAATTGAAAAATTGGTACGCAATTATATCTATTTGTCAACTGTTTCACGAATGCGCATGCGTGAATAGTTCCGGCGGCAGATTACATATTTTATCCTCCAGGAGGGAGGTACCTTTGCTGATCTTGCCCAGCCTCTTGATTTTGATAGCTTCCCTTAATTTCCTCAAAAGTGAAGCATAATAGGCTCCTGTAATTGTGGTAGCCTTTGCCAGGAAATCTGTCATCACTACTCCGTCCTGGTCCCAGAAGACTGTGAGCATGACCTTGCCAGCGGAGGGCTACACCCTTGCCTTCTTTGGAGGTGGTGAGTCCAAGTGCTTCCACTGCATTGACTGGGCTTTGGTCTCTGGATCATAGTGATGGACCCAGGTTTCATCCTTTGTAATCAGTTTGAAAAACTTTGACTCATCTTCTTGGCACATCCCCAAATTCATCCTCGAGCACTCGGCGCGTTCTCGCTTCTGGAATGGTGTGAGCATCCTGGGAATCCATCTGGCAGACACCTTATGCATATGCAAATGGTCATGAATGATAATTTCCACAGACCCTGTACTAATCTGGACATCTTGGGCTATTTGGCGAATAGTAATGGGCCCTTCTTCCAAAATGGCAGCCTCAACTTGACGGACAGATGCCTTATCAATGGCAGATGGGGGCGACCAGGTCTGGGAGCTGTTTCCACATACTTCCGGCGATGTTTGAATTCACGATGTCAGCGTTTTACAAGGTAATATGATGTGGCATTATTACCATAAGTTTGTTTCATTTCATCAAAAGTCTCCTGTGGTGTGCGTCCTTTCAAATACAAAACCCGGATCACTGCTCGACATTCAACAGACACCATTTCACAGCTGACTCAGTCCAAACATCTGTAAAACAGAAACCGCAATTAGTTCAGAGCTGTAATTTGCCACATAACCCGTTGAGATATAAATCATTGCACATGCAAAATTTCGGCTAGATCAGACAACTGGAAGTGAGGCAAGGGCATTACTTATTGCACGCCCCTCGTATGTATATGCATATAAACATATATATATATATATATATATATATATATATATATATATATATATATATATATATACTAGCAAAAGTGCCCGTCGTTCACTGGGTTCAAAAACAGCCTACAGAGAATGGACTCTGATTTATGAAATTATGATAGGTAATAAAAAGGAAGGGTTGTAAAGAGATAGCTTCGAATTTGGGGGTATCAAAACAAAGCTAAATATGATGAAAGTAAAAATAAAATAGATAAACCCCATAATTTATTATACCATACCTGTTCACACTGAAACACTTATCACAATATTCTGTGGATCTATATTAAAAAACCTTATTAAACTTTGTGACATATTTCCATTCTATGGAGGCCAGGCGCGAACGAACACCCCATAATTTTATTATACCATATTTCTTCGAACTGAACCATAATTATCAAAGTATACTTACGCAGATAGATATGAAAAGTCATTATTAAAGTTTGTGCCTATTTCAATTCTATGGAGGCCAGGCGCGAACTCTGATACCACAATTTTATTATACCATCCCTATTTAAGTTAAAACATACTTATCAAAATATTATTATGTACATCTATATCAAAAACACGTTTTTTTTTAAATTTTTAAATTTTTTATTTCCATACTTTGTGGACCAGGCGTGTACGCAAACCCTACAATTTTGATGAATCATCATTATGCCAGATCAAACATACCCATTCCTGTGTCTCGATACATCTATCATTATATGTGATCAGTTTTCTATAATAGTCAACCATATAGGAGCCTATTCGTGATCAGACACACACAGACGTTCAGCTTTATATTATACTAGCAGAAGTACCCGTCGTTGACTGGGTTAAAAATCAGCCTACAGAAAATGGACAGTGATTGATGAAAGTATGATAGGTTATGAAAAAGAGGGGGTTGTAAAGAGATAAGTTTTGATACTCAAAAATTTTACGCTAAGCAAAATATGATGCAAGTAAAGATAATTTTTGTGAAAATATATTTTTTTACATCAACTTTGTTTCTATTCGTAGGCAAGAGTGACTAAGAAAATGATGTTTCCTTACAAAGAGAAAATGTTATATATATGTCATAATATAAGTATACAAGAAATAAATGTTATTAAAAAACCAAGGACAGTCCTGTGATTTCTAGTACCACTAATCCTGGACAGGAAACTGTACTCGTCGGATATTATATTATTTTTTCAATCTCGATTCAACAGCTTTCTATTTTTAGCTACTGTATTAACTGGTACTTGCTCGACCATTCCATCTAATTGCCATTTTTTCTGAATTGATTTTTTGAATAAAAGCTTTAAAATAAAACTGTAGCGTTGTTGTCTTTAAGGTGACAGATTTATTGTTCCAACCTGTATAAGTAAATCATTGTTTATATATATATATATATATATATATATATATATATATATATATATATATATATATATATATATACTAGCAGGGGTGCCCGGCGTTGCTCGGGTGTTTGGAGGTGTATGCTGTGCAAAAAAAGCAAAAAAACAAAAAAAATGGTTAATTTTTTAAAATTTTGACCCCTATTTTGACCCCTTAAAATTTATTGTTTCGGGCTCAAATCACTTTATTAAGTTAGATCCAGGTTCAAGGAACCTATATCTAAAATTTCAAGTGTCTAGACCCAAAATTGTCGGAGGAGTTTGGTAGAGTTCTTAAAGGTCAAATCGTTGAAATTTGACCCCTTAACAGCCAAATTTCTGGCTGACACCCGACACATCGATTTTCCCAAATCTCAGTACCCGGTATTTCAAATTTCGAGTCTATAGACTTAAAATTGACAGAGTTATTTCGTAGGGAAATGTACACAGACAGACAGATACACAGACACACAGACAGACAGACAGACAGACAGACACGTTCACTTTTATATATATATATATATATATATATATAAGTGAACGTGTCTGTGTATCTGTCTGTCTGTGTGTCTGTGTATCTGTGTGTGTATATTTCCCTACGCAATAACTCTGTCAATTTTAAGTCTACAGACTCGAAATTTAATATACAGGGTACTGAGATTTGGGAAAATCTGTGTGATCGGTGTTCGGCCGGAAATTTTGCGATTAAGGGGTCAAAGTTAAACGATTTGACCTTTGAGAACTCTACCAAACTCCTCCGACAATTTTGGGTCTAAACACTTGAAATGTTAGATACAA
Organism: Euprymna scolopes; assembly: GCF_053919585.1. NCBI lineage: Eukaryota > Metazoa > Mollusca > Cephalopoda > Sepiida > Sepiolidae > Euprymna > Euprymna scolopes. The sequence goes on along the minus strand of NC_136489.1, from coordinate 159,249,163 downwards.
AACAATAAACGTTAAGAGGTAAAAGTTACAAAAAATTGACCGCTTTTTTATTTTTATTTTTGCTCAACACACACCTCCATATACCCGGGCAACGCCGGGCACCAATGCTAGTATATCTATAAAAGTGAAAGTGTCTCTGTGAGTATCTGTGTGTCTGTGTGTCTGTGTACATTGCCCTACGCAATAACTCTGTTAATTTTCAGTCTACAGACTCCAAATTTTATATACAGGGTACTGAGATTTGGGACAATCTTTGTAATCCGTTTTCGGCCAGAAATTTGGCTGTTAAGGGGTACAAAGTTCAACGATTTGACCTTTGAGAACCCTACTAAACTCCTCCGCCAATTTGGGTCTAAACACTTGAAATTTTAGATATAGGTTCTTGGACATGAATATTACTAAATAACTTTATTTGAGTCCCAAACAATAAATGTTCAGGGATCATAATAGGATCAAAGTTTAAAAAAATTGACCTCTGCAGTCTCTACCAAATTATTCAGACAATTTCTGGTCCAAATATTAACAATTTTACATAAAGGGTATTCTGATATAGGGCAAGCTTTTTAATCGGTTGTGTCGAAATTTTTTAGTTACCAATATAGAAATGTATGTATATGTATGTTTGCATGTCTGCCTAAAACTTTCGACAAAGTACAAAGTCAGTATCGTTTTGAAGTTCGACCTTTCAAACGACAAATATCGGAAAATTGGCTAAAAGCGTTTATATCTTCACTTTCAACGGGGGGGGGGGAGGGTCGCTTTTTTTGCAGGTATTTTCGAAAGTCATCTTCTCCCATCCATTGTCTAGCCTTAATTGAAACCTCCGCCACTTTCGGTTTAGCGGTGGTCGTAACCGCAAAGAGGTCAGGGGTTTTTCCAGTTCTTTTCCTCCTTTGCGGTACGGGTTCGAGCCTGCCTTCCTACTACCACTTTCTTTTTGCTCAACATACACCTTCAAACACCCGGGTAACGCCAGGATGAAATGCTAGTCTATCTATCTATCTTCTATCTATACTCCTTTAAATTCGTTTTTCTTTTGTGTGTATTGATATTCATATTAAAAACCCTCTTTTCTATTTATTTAAAAAGAAAATACAATTTTCTTATGTATGGGTTCTGGAATTGCATTCACTAGCAACAGATCTAGCTTATTTGCATATTCTTTTAAACATTCGTTTTAATTAATTCCCTATTAGTTTTTTCGGGTTTTCTTATGGGATGATCATCTTTAGTTAACTATTACGTGTAATTATATTCATGCAGATATTCTACATGATTTATACTTGCATAATATTTGTCTACAGTAAACACATGATTGTTTCCATATATATTTATGTATACGTATATATTTTTGTTTAACCTATAAAAGTGAACGTGTCTGTGTGTCTGGGTGTCTACATTTTCCTACTTAATAACTCTGTTAATTTTCAGTTTACAGACCCAAAATTTTATATACAAGACACTGAGATTTGGGAACATCTTTTTAATCCGTGTTCGGCCAGAAATTTAGCTGTTAAGGGGTAAAAGTTCAAAGATTTGACCTTTGAGAATTCTACCAAACTCCTCCGAGAATTATTGGTCTACACACTTGAAATTTTAGATATAGGTTCCTTGGACATGGATCTAACTTAATATCTTGATTTGAGCCCCAAACGATAAACGTTAAGGGGTCATAATAGGAGTCAAAGTTAAAAAAATTGACCGCTTTTTTTTTTTGCTTAACATACACCTCCAAACACCCGGACAACGCCGGGCTGAAATGCTAGTGTATATATAAAAGTGAACGTGTGTGTGTGCATGTCTGTGTGTATGCGTGTGTGTGTCTGTGTATATTTTCCTTCGCAATAACTTGAAATTTGATATATAGGGTACTGAGATTTAAGAAAATCTTTCAATCCGTTTTCGCCTAGAAATTTGGCAGTTAAGAGGCCAAAGTTCAACGATTTAACCTTTAAAGGGTATTCAGACGACGAATATCGAAAAATTGGCTAAAAACATTAATATCTTCACCTCAAACTAGGCACTTTTCTACAGGGGGGTCGTTTTTTTCGCCGATATTTTTAAAAGATATCCTCTCCTTGGTTGTCTAGCCTAAATGTTCACATAAGTCATTTCAGGTTTGGCGGTGGTCGTAACCGCAAAGACGTCAGGTTCCCCCCCCCGTTCTTTTCCTCCTTCGCGGTACGGGTTCGAGCCTGCCGCCTTCCTACTACCACTTGTTTTTTTTTTGTTTTTTTGCTCAACATACACATCCAAACACCCGGGCAACGCCGGGCTGAAATGCTAGTGCTTTTAAAAAGATGAGTGGTCTCAGCAATAACAGCAAGTGAAGGTTCTGCCACACGGAAGTAGAGAGTGTGAGCCACCTGACATTCAGTTGTAAAGTCCTGTTGGGGGGACGGCCATTATACAATGCGACACAAAGGCGTGTGTAAATATCTCCAATGGAAAAATCTGTATAAACTTGAATATCAAATCATGGGAACATGTTTATCAGAAAGAACAGTTGGAAATAAGTCATACACCATGACTACAAAATTCCTACAGCTACATACCTAGAAAATGGGGCTATTAAGCCTGACATAATGATGTGGGACAAGAAGGAGAAAGTAGCAACCCTAGTTGAAGTAAACGTCCCTAATCATGCTGGCCTTAACAGAGCTGAGAGGGAGAAAATAACAGAATACCGACATATAGAGAAACTGGAATCTTAAGAATATATCCATCATAGCGGTTATTATAGAAGAAATCGGGCTAATGAAAAAAAGAATTTCAAAAACTATATGGCGAATATATCCGGTGAATCAAGTGCAAGAGAAATACAAGCAATTGCACTTAGAGAGACGGTTAGAATCTTTAAAAAAATCTCTCGGTTGGAGTAACTAAACTAATGGGAGAATGTTTGGCGTCCGGTAGAATGCCCCATCCCCAGCAAAAACAAAGTGATATGAAAATTAAAACAAAAGGGAAAGGTCGAATGAGGAAGATGACATACCGTTGATGGGAGAGAAAATTTGGGATACGCAGCATGACAGCGCAACAAGCTATTGACTTAGTGTCAAGTTATCCTATAAAAAAAATGAGCTCCGAGGCGAAGCAAATATTAACCGTATGTATCGCTTGAAAAAACAACAATAACAAAATCTAAATTTATAAGCGATAAAAATAAACAGTATAATTAATCTAGGGATTATGGCCTAACGGTTAAGGCACCGGACTGTGGTAAACATGGTCTGAGGTTCGATCCCTAGAAACAGTTGAACTACGCTGACGAGAGGTAATGACCTCGAAACACGCGTGTACGTAGATTACTGTTTAAAATAAAAAAATAAATAAATAAAAATGTTATATACCTCCAAATTAAAAAGGATGACTTTCTAAGTAAATAAAAAAAATGAGCTCCGAGGCGGAGCAAATATTAACCGTATGTATCGCTTGAAAAAACAACAATAACAAAATCTCTCTCTCTCTCTCTCTCTCTCTCTCTCTATATATATATATATATATATATATAGGAGCAAACAGTGAATAAAACATGTTAAAAAAACACTTTGAAAAAGAGTTAAAAACATATTTAATCTGAAAAGGAAACACTTGATAAGTGGATAGTCCTTAATCCGCGGAGTTTCGAAGAAATACTTTCCTTCTTATCAGGGGGTAGGAATTAGCAAAATGCGGGATCTGATTTTGCACACAAAAGTATTTGATGAAACTGCAAGTAAGTCAAAGATCTTACTTGATAACAAAAAGTGGAGCAGAGGGTATATGGTGAAGAAAAATGTGATTACACGTGAATGGATAGTCTGGTGAAAGGTAAATAATCCAATGACGGCATAATCCAAAAATATAACTCCAAGAAAGTTAATTCAGTTTCCATTTGCACAAGTAAAATCCAAGGAAATCACGTAATTGGAAGATGGTCCAAAATAATCCAAAAGGCCGAAATTCATGGAATAATTCACAAGTATGTACAAAGAAAAGAAAAGGGGAAAATTCCAATAATATTAATAAAAGAAAAATAAGATATGCTTTTCACACTGCCGAGACATAATAAGAAAGATCAGGGAAGAAGAAGAGGGAAAAAAATTAAATGGTGATAGAATTAATTATAAGCTCTATGTCCTATTTGATTTTATCGAGCTTTTACATCTGGTTAAGATTACTTGATAAATATTAATACTTTAATATTTATAATACCATTATATTACCATCTTGGATCATTTTGGTAAATTTAATTGTAATTTTTATTTTATATATATATATATATATATATATACATACATATATATGTATATATATATATACATGGGTATATATGTATATATATATATATATATATATATATATATATATAGTACAATTGTTGAAATTTAAAGACTTACATTTTCCTTTTTATATAACTCTTGTTTATTTCATCCTGCATCTCTTCATTACAGGGATTAATGGGATGACAATTCTAAAATTTTATCTTTTCATAGAAATTTTCTTTCTTATCCACTCGTCTGATGTGATTTCCATACGATGTTACCAAAAAAAAAAAATAAATAAAATAATTTTGTACATGATAAACTTAGTGCGTTCGTTTGAGGAAAAGAAATTCCATCCCCACGTTGTTACAAGTCGGCCATCCTGGGTACCGTGCAAACCAAAATTCTTGTTTTAAAGCTTATTTTCGTATTTTTTGTTTTTTTGTTTTAGTCTTAATTTCCAATTTTTTCTATTATTTATTCTTTCCTGTGTTATTATAATTTGTATTACTACATTTATGCGTATTTATTTGAATATTCATATATATATATATATATATATATATATATATATATATATATATATATATATATATATATATTTGTCTATGCCTATCTATCTATCTATCTATCTATCTATCTATCTATCTATCTGGTTAACACTGTTATACGTCGTGTGACCTTTGAATTTTTATGACAGACGTGAACAGATGTAATCACAGCATTCAAAATTATTATGGCCATCATCAACAGTTATGAAAATCTGGGACGCTACATATTTCCGACCTACTGCTGTTTTATAGCCGCGTTTTTCTGTGTGTGAGGCCTTCATCCGTTTGATAACGGAGAGAGAGAGAGAGAGAGAGAGAGAGAGAGAGAGAGAGAGTGTGTGTGTGTAAGAGAGAGAGAGTGTGTGTGTGTAAGAGAGAGATAGAGAGAGAGTGTGTGTGTGTAAGAGAGAGTGTGTGTAAGAGAGAGAATGTGTATGTGTGTATAAGAGAGATAGAGAGAAAGTATGTGTGTGTGCGCAAGAGAGAGGGTGCGTGTATGTAAGAAAGAGAGAGTGTGTATGTGGGCAAGAGAGAGAGAAATAGAGTGTGTGTTTGTATGCGTAAGAGAGAGAGTGTGTTTGTGTGTGTAAGAGAGAGAGTGTGTGTGTGCGTAAGAGAGAGAGAGAGAGAGACAGACAGACAGAGTGACAGACGGACGGTGATAGAGAGGGAGAGTGTCAACGATCGCTTCCCTCTCCATCATTACCAAAGGGTGAATCTTATTACTGCTGATTTCTCTACGTGCGTTTAAAAAATATAATACGTATATTTCAAGAAAAAGGCACTATACACATTTAACATAAGAAAGGAGTTCTTAACAAACTAAATTTTAATTCTTATAAATAAATAAATAAATAAAATATATAAATATATTTGCGTTCTATAACAGGCACGAGGGGAAAACAAATTAACACTTATCCACAGAAATAGCAGAAACACTAGAGTAAGACCACTAGTCTGTGGTGGAATGGGGACAAAAATGAATGGTAACCTCCAATTCTGTCAAGACTAAGCTCGTTTCCTTCAATAATTACAAGAAACCTTCTCAACAACCAATAGCTATGGCTAAAGATATATTACCTATAAGTACTCCAAACTCCTCGGCTTAACGTTCACAAGGAACATGAGTTGGAAAAATTACATTAAGAGCATTGGCAGGGTCACTGCAAGGAAGGTGGGCTCTCTTTACAATGACAAAGTATCCTGTACCTCTATAAGACTACCGCTCACCCATGTATGGAGTATTGTTGTCACATTTGGGCTGGTGAATCTTCTACTAGTTTCTCGCTCCTGAACAGGATTCAAAAGAGAGTTGCTAACCTTATAGGTCCTGAACTATCATCTAGGCTTCAACCTCTGTCCCATCGACTAAATTTTGCACTCCTTTGCCTGTTCTACAAGTATTTTAATGGTGGATTCTCCGACGAACTACAATCCTTTGTACCCCATTGACGTAAATACCCCTGACAAACCCGACAAGCAGCAAAATCCCACCCCTTCACTGTTCTGGTCTCTAAATACCAGAAAGCTTTTTACTCTAACTTCCTCAGAACTGCTAGACTTTGAAACACCCTTCCGGGTTACTCCTTTCCCACCTGTTCTGACAGGCAGAAATTCTGTTACAAGAAAGGTTCCTCTTTTCTTGTAAGAAAAGCATTAGATAAGTGAAAATGAGATTAGGATGGACCGAGATTTGAACTTTGTAAGCAAGGTTCAGAAATAGAATTTAACATTGTTCGGTTTCACATAAAATAGTTTAGATATGTTGTTGTAAAAGGAATTTTGATTGTTCAATTCTTTTTATGAAAACTGAATTAAAATAAGGTCAGCTAGAAAATAATGAACAATGTAATTTAAATATTTGGAAAAATAGGTTAGGAAAAAAAATAGGAGTGAGAATTCTTTGTCTGCAGAAATGGTTTGGAAACATGTGCCGAACTACGCATGTTTAGGCCACGTGGGTCGATCACGTTGACAGACACACGTAGGACGTTATGGTAGAAATGAATTCTCAATATAGGAGCTAGTTCAGTCGAAGAAGAAGGCAGTCGGGGCAGTCAGACAGAGAGAGCAGTCAGCAAAGGAAGTCAGAAGAGGGTCCCTTTAGAAGCGAAGGAAACACCTTTAATCATGTAGTCGACTTTGAATTCCTGGATGTGATCATCATTTCGACCGGTCAAATGGAATAAAAGAACATCGTCATATTTTTGTAACTGCCGTCTTTGTGTCGTCTTTCTACGACAAAGGTAATGTGAAATCATCGTTATTAATGAAGTCATGTGTCCCCCTCTCTATCGTAAATAATGATTGTCCCCTCTTTTGTGTTATAGGAACTGATCACTCTCTCCTCACAATATCTCGCAATATCTCACAATATCTCGCAACATGTATTATGAGAAGAAACACTCCAGAAGTGTATAAATGTATCTTCCCCTCATCAATATGAATGCTCCCATCCTATCTCTTAAAAAATACCCCACCTCTATGCAACAATTCAAGTGTAATGTGAACAGATACCTTGCTGACCAACTCCCAACATAGTATCCCTGCAACTTATGGCCCCGATAGTTGCTCCCTACATCGAAGTGGCACTATCCCTTGTTTGGGTCGAAAATGGAATTAAAAAAAAAAAGTGGGATTGAGAATATCCCTTATAAAAGTAACAGTTCTGAGATACTCAACCAGACTAGAATCCAGTGAAACTAAGAGACCACAAGAAAGAAATACTATAACATATTAAAATGGTCAATTGGGAAGAGGAAAATTAATGTTTTAAACCATAATATATAAAAAGCTGTATGTATGTCTGCCTGTCTCCATATTTTCAAACTCTATCTCCTCCTAAACTAAAAGTGTTGAGTAAGCCTGAATCACACCTCTCCTAAACCGACATTGCTTATCAAGTTGCAAGACAAAGTGCCTAATGATAGAAACAACGCAGATTTGTTTTGTTTTATTGCATATCAACCTGTTCGTCTATTTCATACCGAATCACCTTATTTGGGTATAGTTTTGTGTTGTAAGTTCTTAATTACCAGTCTACATATAGTTCACTTGACTAATTTGCATATACCGACTTACATTAGGTGATTATTACAGTGTGGAATAATAAACTCGTCGCGTTAGAAAAGACAGCCTCATTCCATTTCTCTTTGATGAAAACTGGTTTTCTTTTTTCGTTGCAGACCATCTACTAGTTAGCCAGTTGTGTAGAAATATAAAGAGCGATAGGCGCCTTCTCTCGTGTCTGAAAGTGGCACAATATTCAACAAGCGTGATTGGAGATACGCCGCTCTACAACTCATGCTCTCTACCTATTCAAGTTATGACAACAGAACAATTGGCAACGCCATCAAACTGCATTGTTGGATTGCCACGAATAACAGTGACGTGCCAAAGGCGATGAAAACAAAGTTTCCGGTCACGGTGATGATATTGGGTGTGGTTTCAAGTGAGGGACGCATTGTGCCACCTCACATTTCCGAAATCGTCTTGAAAATCAGCACCAAAGTGTATCTGAATGCTCTGAAAAGTGCGGTGATCCCCTGCTGCAATCAGGTGGCCGCTAGCAGATCCTGGGTGTGACAGCATGATTTGGCGTCGGCCCACAAGTCCAAAGAGACCCAGAAGGAGGGCTACGACTTTGTACCGTTCTCTCACTGGCCCCCTCCTCCCCGACCTGAACCCGCTGAACTAATTCGTTTGATCACACGTCGAGAACATCACGAACATAACTCCCCGCAAGATCATATTCAGCTTGATCACCGTCATCCTCCAAACTCCCACCGACCTACCGTCGGCGCTTGTTGAAAAGGCATGCTCCCAGTTTCGGATCCGTATCGAGGCGGTGATTGAGGCTGAAAGCGGATACCATGAATATATGTCAGCTCTACTACATAATCAAGTTGTATTTTTTCACTTTGTGGCGACAAATTTATCGTTCGACGCTGTAGTTTTTTTTTTGTATTAACCAACTGTTTTAACAAGCTTTTTATGCTATCTAGGTTAGTTCTTTAAACAGTTCGTTTATGCTGCTTATGCTATGAACTTCTCTATTATATGAAGGGCAAAACGGTCGCGAGCGTTTGTGTATGTCCACGAGAAGCTTTTTGCATTGGTCTTCTCGCATCAGTAGATTCTGCGAGAAGTTTTCACATACTTTCCAGATCGTAATATCTCGGATTCGCAAACGGACATCGTCTCTATCTATTTTTTATTTATTTTTTATTTCGGTAAAGATGGTGAAGTAATCGGGAAGTGATGAAGAGTAGACTTGATATCGAGAAGTGATAACATTATGTGGTTTTCTCCTCCATTTGAACCTCTGGTAGGGAGCTTGCTGTACATAAAAAGATGAGTGTTCACAACAAGAGTGAAATGTATTTAAGTTTAATTTTTTTTTGCTTAAACTTTTTTTCATTATCAAATTTTATTATGGAAAATCAAGAATTTTTTTTAAATAAGAAGAGAATTTTAAAACTGACAATTATCTTTCTTAATTTTGAGTGGTATAAAAGTATGGTTCCAATGTTTGACTTGAAAATCGATCTATGACGTGATCATTTTAGTCCCATTTGATTTGTTAGTTTTAACATAATATATGATTGTATTCGATCGCGAAAATGTTGAAAAGCAATATAATAAACAGATATTTGTTATCTATCTATTATATAAAAAGCAAAATGGGCGCAAGCATTTGTGTATGTCCACGAAAGGCTTTTTGCATCGGGGTTCTCATGTCGGTTCGATTCCGCGAGAAGTTTTTGCATAATTTCCATAATATCTCGCATTCACAAACGGAATCTTTTCTTTCCTTTCTTTGTTCAAGTTAAACAAAACCCCAACCACTCCATCGTCTCGGCTATTTGTTTGTCTTTTTTGTCTAAATAAAGCGAAACTATTCGAACAAAAACGCCTGGTCTTCGAGGCCGGATAATATCTGTTCTGTAATTGGTCCTTGGTCAATGTAGGGGAAACCCTTCATACTGAGATAATTACTATTTATTTGGATACTGCAAGAGTGCCCCCTTTTTGGGTGAGCTGGTTTTCCCCCCACATTAAAAACGCCATTTCTGCAAGTAATTTTTTGTTTTTTGATTGGCTATGTTAAATATGTACGTCTTACACTTCCGGTCGCGTCATGGAGTAGCGGTAAGACGTCAGATTTTCTGTCAATTTCTTTTTCACCTTCGCGTCACGGCTTCGAGCTTCCCTGCCTACTGCCACATTTTTTCTTTTGCTGAACACACACCTCAAAACACCCGGACAACCCCGGGTAACTCCGGGCAACTCCGGGTATTCAGGCTAGTCTCTTTAAAAGGCAAATCGATTTATTACGTATACCGTATTGCATGCACAGAAAGAACTTAAATGCCTCCTAGAGAGAACCTGAATGCCTACTGGAGAGAACTTGAATACCTATTAAGGTCTTTCTAGACAGGAATTTTTCAAGAAAACCTGGCATGAGGATGATTTCCCCAAGAAGTAAACTCTGACTAAATTCAAAATCACATAGAATTCGCAGCTAAATTGATACCCTTCGGTATAGTTACCCCATAGTGACTTAGTGCACCTTCTATAAGTGTTGATGCCTACAGTAACAGCGCTAAGCTGGATACTCTAGCAGACTAGATGAATCCTTGCCCTGGAACCCAATAGAACTAAGAGACAACAAGAAAGAAATACTATAACATATTTAAATGGTCAATTGGGGAGAGGAAAATTAATGTTTTAAACCCTAATATATAAAATGCTGTATGTCTGTCTGTCCGTCTTCATAATTTCGCACTCTATCTCCTCCGAAACTAAAAGTCGCAGAGCGGCGCTAGGGGCCTCCAATGATTTGATTTTTTACGGGTCGATCTTTTATGGGTTTTTAGTCGGTTAAAAAATCCCAGGTGGGTCAAAATTGGAAAAAATCGTTATAAATTTATTTTAATCTATTTTTAAGTTTAAACCAATTTATATACGTGTCACGTTGGTGCAGTGGTGATGACACCAGCTTTGCTATAGTGTCGGTTTCGATTCAGACTGATAGCATTGAAGCACTTTCGTTTCGTCATTTCAAAAGTTTAAAAAAAGTTTTTACTTTTGAAATCACGACTCTATAATATATACGAAATCTGGACAAATTTAAATATCATATATAAGCGTATTTTATGCCTGGGCAAAACCGCCCCCTTATACTCATAATTACTAACGTGCTTATTCCCGCTCCCATGATCGCTAATTTATGGGTTCTATCCTTGGACTCCTTGTCCTCTTGACCTTCCAGCCGGGTCTGTAATTCTCTCTCTCTCTCTCTCTCTGTTTCTCTATATATTTTTAAGTCTCTCTTTCTCTCTTTCTACATATTTTTTTAATTTCGTGGGGAACCCATTCACTCCTTAGGACAGTCACGTCACATTCCGATTACAGCGCAAAGAGAAACATTTTCACTTCTCGATTCACACTGGCGGTCTCTCTTTCTTCCCTCCTGTTTTCCTCCTTTTCATTCTATGTTTTTTTTAATCAACACAGCTACAGCGCAATTGTATATACCTATATATCTGTATATCTTATCTTGAATTTAATCACTAGAATAGAGAACTGGGTTGTTTCTTTTGTGTGCATAAAATTGCTTTCCTTCTAGCGCGACAGATCGACGAAGCGGCGACATATCAACCCGTTCGTGAAATTAAGACCAACCAAATCGATTGGCAGGTCATGCCACACTAAGATACCTTGCTGACCTACGAAGAACGGGTCACACCTGTCCCGTTAGTTTTTTGTACTAACTAAACATTTGAAAAGTAAAGGAGAATTTAGTTGAATCCTCTAATATCTATGTATCTCATATTGATCAAATGTTAACCCATTGAAAGGGTCCCTTAATTTCTAAGAACGGTACTGGAGTAAAGTGAAACAAAAGCACATTTAAGTGGAGCTGTGCTATTCTTGATTCTTGTATGATCTATGCGAAACTTACATATAAGATGCGGCAGAAATATCTCCTACATTTTCACATGCGATCTTCCCAGTTGCACTCGTGCTATTTCTAAGCAATCATTAATTTGTATGGATCGAACTGTATATCATTGTGTAGAATTCTTCTAACTGTTCAATCAGACAATCTATAGGCCAACACATGTTTGCGAATTGAACATGTAGGAGACTGGGCAACAGAAAATCTCACAGCTAGATTACTGTCTGGCTTTCGAACGCTTTGAGACCTTCCAGGTGGCTTTCTTTTAAGGGCCGAACTTGTAGCTCTGAAATTTGAAATCCATAACTGTTTTGATTTTCTATTTGGAACAGTATCATGCCGTCCTAACTTGTAATGAACTCGGAAATCTCTCTGTGTTTCAGTAACAGGATCACCATTCTTTAAAAAACATTTCTATCGTAAAAGCTCCAGTCCAAAAATTATTGCTTGATGAGGGTACCTAAAAATATAGGCTTCATTTCCTGTACTCTATTACTTTTATTGCTGCTCTAGCAACGTTGCTGCAGTGTCAGTATTTATTTATTTTCATTTCTAAGTCTTTGTGTGTGGCAGGATCTTAAAAAGATTGTTTTCGATAGATATGTTTAGGTGCTATTGTCTTTCCGCTGATTTCATTGTGACTTGAACTCAACGTATTTTTTTAAATTACATTTTCACCCCAAACAAAGCACATTGTCACTTTGATGTAGGGGGCTACTATCAGGGACCTAAGCTACAAAGGTACTATGTAGGAAGTTGGATAGCAAGTTGTATGTTCACGTTACACTTGAACTTCTGCATGTCAGTTCAGTTGGGAAAGCAGGGACCCGGAAGGGTATTCTAAAGTCTAGCAGTTCTGGGGAAGAAACTACTTGAGTAGAAAGCTCTTTTACACCTAGGGGTCTCTACTGTGAAGGGGTGGGATTTAGCTGCTTGTCGTGTTTGTTGGGGTATTCACGTCAAGGGGGTACAAGTGCTTGCAGTTCGTCGGAGCTTCACCATTGAAGCACTTGTAGAACAGGCAGAGGAATGCAACATTTCGTCGATGGGACAGAGGCTGAAGCTAAGATGACAGTTCTCTTTTGAACCTTGTCTAGGAGCGAGATACAAGTAGCCGATGCACCAGCCCAAATATGACAACAATACTCAGTGCATGGGCGAATGGCGGCCTTATAGAGGTACAGGATACTTTCGGGCGTTAGTAGCTTTCTAGCACGATAAAGAGAACCTACCTTCTTCGCAGCTGTCCTGGCAATGCTCTCAATGTAATTGTTCAAACTCATGTTTCCTATGAACTTTAGGCTGAGGAGTTGGTTGCCTATTAAGTTTCTTGTGTTATATTTTGGAATCTATTGCGTTAGCAAATTGTGAGTCTATCTTCTTTGAAAACTCTATTTGGAGTAATTTTGTACTGTAACGTTTTAGTTAATTTGAGTGAATTTCTCGTTATTTTCTGATTATTAAAATGAAATGTCACGTTAAGCAAAAAATGATACCTTGTTTTTGTTCATTTCTTTAGAAATTTCTAGTAATGAAATATTAATAACACGAAACAATTATTTGTAAATTAGTTGTTAATTAAAATTTTTTTTTTTTACATTTATATAATAAAATGGCGAAAACTTAAACCTCAACATACATATACAGTAAGTAGCAAAAGTATTTGGTACATTGTTGTTTTTTTTTGTATTTCTCAAGAAATATACAGTTAATTTGAATTAAATTTACACTCAATCTTTCAACAAATATCATCTATCTAAAAATAAAACGTAAATAAAGATATACTAAGTTGACAAATATTTATTAACAAAAAATCAAATTACCCGTATTTAACACACTGCCAAATTTCATTCTTAAGCAATCAATTCATCTTGCTACAATATTTCAACCAATTACAATGCCATTATTAAGCAGTTATTTAAGCTTTCTACAATATTTTAACCAATCAGAAATTTCATTTTTAAGCAATCATTTAATCTTACTACAATATTTCAACCAATCAAAAATTTCATTTTTAAGCAGTCATTTAATCTTATTACAATATTTCAACCAATCAGAAATTTCATTTTTAAGCAATCATTTAATCTTATTACAATATTTCAACCAATCAAAAATTTCATTTTTAAGCAGTCATTTAATCTTACTACAATATTTCAACCAATCAAAACTTCATTTTTAAGCAGTTATTTAATCTTACTACAATATTTAAACCAATCAAAAATCATCCCAGAGTTCCGGTTCCTTACAGGTCAGTTGATAACAACTCTCAGACACTGCGCAGAACAAAATTTGGTGGTGAGTATAGTTGGGGGTGTCCCGAGAAAGTGGAAAACAACGGGTGTTAATACTAAAAAATCTTCTAAAAGTGGTCGACCACGTAAATTAAATGATGTTATTGCTTGTTACATTGCTCGTAACGTGAATAGCGAACTATTTCTGACACGTTCAGAAAGATTAGCAGGAAGCAAGGACACAATCAAGAGATCATTGAATCGTACAGGCCTGTGTTTTAGATAAATGAGAAAGACTCCATTGTTGAGTTCTGGACACGTGAAAGATCGTTTGAAATGTGTCTCTAAATATCAATATGAATCGGATGACTTCTGGAAGAAGGTTATTTGGTCAAATGAAACAAAAATTCAGTTTTTCGGAATTTGTGAGTCTTGAAGCTGATGTAGGTGTCTCTTAGTTAGCAGTATTCTGATTTTTATTCACCCCCCCAAAAAAAATAATCTATCCAAAATATAACAGAAACTGTGGTTAAGGTTATACAAATATGTACATTATGAATATCAAATTAAAGCAATGTTTCGGGCATTTTTTTTTAGTATACACACTAGTGTTGGGACGATCAAGCGGAATCGGGAATCGATAAAAATCGGATGATTTTGGTGTATCGGCATCTAAAAAAATGTGTGCCTATTTTCCGATGCCAAAAACGATTCTTTTAATTATCTTTTTTTAAATTTGATTTTGTTTAAAACTGAATCTTTCACTGCTGGTATGAATAACAGAATAATAAACAAGTGTATTTTTACGATTGAGAAAATATCGGCACTTTTAACAGGCACTTTTAACAGGTGCTTTTAACAGGTGCTTTCAACAGGTGCTTTTACGCTAATCGGGGAAAAAACAACAAATTTATATTTAGATATATTTAAAAATGGTATCACACTAAAAATGCAGACAAAGAAATGATTTGCACCGATTTTAAAGGGTACCTCTTCTTTTATCATAAATTGAATTCATTAAGAAAAAATTAAAATAAAATGGTCAGGTACGCCCGGGCTTGAACGCAAAATCATTTGACCTGTAGTTGAATGCTCTACAACTGAGCTATGTTTCCAGATTTAACAACTCCGAGATGCCTTTCGGGTGAAAATACGCTTAGAAACTTTTTTTTTCAATTTTGATCATTATCCGTTTAATGTTTTTGATTCTATACTTTGTCTAAATTTTAAAGTTTAAGCTTAAGGGGTCTTAAGAAGAAAGTAGAAACTCAGAGAATCTTGTTTAATTAATGGCTGATGATTATTGATAGAATTCAATGCAAGTTTGGAAATATTTTTATTATCTAAATCGGAGATTTTTTGAATTTTGAATATAGGGCACAATCAAGTTGACACACCGATTCTCGCCAGATCACCAAAGTTAAGCAACAATGAGCCTTCCCAGTACCAGATGAGTGACCATTTGGGGAAACGAGACACTATATGTACCGCGAGGTAAAATACCAGGTTGAGAAATTGACGCGGTCTATCTTTCTCTCGAGGGTAGATGAACCTCTCTTAAGCCGTGGTTGGCAACCCATCTAGTGATGGTATCACAATAAAAAAATACCCTTGATAACCCTGGCGAAGCATCAAGAATTCAGCTACGGACACGATTTTAATTACACTACAAACTCGTGTAGTAAGTTCAATCTCGGCTACGGCCGCGTTCGATGGATGGACGTCCAACAACGGAGTATTGTTGCTATAAGCACGTTATCATGCCGTTAAAAGGTTCAAGATAGACCTCGTAGTCTAGTACAGGATGCCTTTTTCTCTTTCTTGCAGCCTCTTTCACACAGAAGAGAGGTTGCACAACTAGAAACATTGTTTAAACTGACAAACGTTTTCCCTTGAGGCTGAGAGGACAGTAAGCACTTATCAGTTTACGGAAACCTACCTTCATCATCATTGGCACCTTTTTTTGGAATAGAAGTTTTGTTACGTTTTACAATAATAAAAAAAATGCACAATATCTAAGAGCCAAGTACGTCCAACAACGTGCTTTTGCCGTATATTGAGAGTGGTGGTTCGCCAGATCACCGACGTTAAGCAACGTTGAGCCTGGCCAGTACAAGATGGGTCACCATTTAGGAAGGCGAGGCGCTGTACGTGTCACGATATAAAATACCAGGTTGAGAAACTGGCACTGTCTATTCTTCTCTCGATGGTAGATGAACCTCTCTTAAGCCGTGGTAGGCAACCATTCTAGTGATGGCGTCACGATAAAAAATAACCTTGATAGCCCTGGCGAAGCATCAAATATTCAACTACCGACAAGATTTGAATTACACTACAAACTCGTGTAGTGAGTTCAATCTCGACTACGGCCGCATCATGTTACGTTTTACGACACTTAAATCGGAGGTTCTGCTCATATTTTCCTCTGCCCATTAAACACTCTTCAAAATGTCACCAAAGCTAAAAACATTTTTGGGAATATCATAGAATTATTGTTTAAGATACCTAATAATCAAATTAAAACTTAGTTTAACTAAATATAGCCTATATTGCGACCGTTTACGCGTATCTACTGGGTTCCTACCTTCATTATGGTAGCTTATTTACTTTGTACATATAAAATATATACACACACCTAACTTATATATATATATATATATATATAACTTTTATATATATATATATAACTTTTTATATATATATATATAACTTTTATATATATATATCTATATCTATCTATATATATATAACTTCTTTATATATATATATATCTATATATACATAACTTTTATATATATATATATATAACTTTTATATATATACTAGACCACCCGTGACCCGTTGGGTCAGTACGTTATATTAGCTATGGAATTCATGTATGAGCGTGACACTTGTGGCATAAAGAAAATAGTTTTTTTTTACATAACAGAAGCATTTCTATGAAAGTATATTAAAATGAAAAAAGAATATAGATAGATTTCTATGAGTCGTTCTGTTTATTATAATTGTTATTTTTTTTTAAATTACAGTTACTGAATTATAAGTGGTTGGTCATACTTATAGGTAAATATGCACTGAACAGGTATCATAATCCTTATTATAGTTAAATTCAAATTTTGATATATCATCTTTTAAATGAAATTGTTAGTTGAAAGTACAGAATAATAAAAAAAAAACACTCTCCACATGTTAATAATGGCCTTTTAAATAGAAAATGAAAATAAAATGTAACTTTTTTCATTTAATTTAAGCAAACATTCAGTCCCCATTGTGTAAAATATTTAATTTGTATGTTAATAATAAGGTCAATAAAATTAAGACAATTCTTTTCTATTTACATTTTTTGTACAATTAATTTTTTTTAAAGAAAACTTTTGTTATCCTTTTGCTTAATTGAGACTTCTTATCAGGTTCTAACTCTCTTATATCCAGATTAATTATATTAATCAGTTTATTTTATTGAATATGTATTGCTGAAAAGCACGGGTGCTTAAGCACTTATTGTACAGAAAATAAATATTGTATTCATATGCTAATAATAAGGTCACTAAAACTAAGACAATACTTTTCTATTTACAACATTTTTTGTACAATTTGAGTGTTTTAAAAAGACTTTTATGTTTTCCTTTCGCTTAACTCTACTGAGTGCAACATATAGTTGACAATGTTGAAAGACAGGTTTGTCTAGATAAACTAAAACTTTATGTAAGGTCTGTCCTTGAGACTTATGAATAGTCATAGCAAATGCTAATTGTATAGGAAACTGGACTCTGGCAAACGGAATATTGTCACCTTCAGATAAGACCATTTTCAATCTTGGAATTAAAACGATTTCTCCTTCAAACTGTGATGCAATAATTTTAGCAACAATCAAATTATTATACAGCTCCTCTATTATTAGTCTTGTACCATTACATAAGCGTGGTGGATCAATATTCCTCATACATATGATTGGAGCTCCTTTCTTGAGTTCAAGTTTATGTGGAGGTAATCCTGATAACTCTATCGAATCAAGAAATTCTGTTGGGTAATGTGTAGCTTCTGTTCCTTCAAGAACAGAATTAAATGACAAATATTCTTTGACTTGTCCAGGAAATTTTTCAATACAATTATGATTTATTGCTCTAACTGTATCATTAAATAGTACTAATATGCAATTTTCCGCAAACATTTCTAGATTGTCAAACGAAGGATAAATGTATTCAATGCATTGGTCAACATTATCTGCACGGATTATCAAATCTTCAGACAGTTCAATCTCACCATTTTCATTTTTTTCAAGTTTGTCTTCACCAATCTTTATAATAAATTTAGAGTATTCATCATCATCATCTTGAACTCTCATGTTTTGTTTTAAATAAAATTTCTTAAATTTACGCCACAAAAACGACTCTTTGATGCAAGCATTGTAAATGTCAGCATCATTTCCTCTTTTTATGACTGGTAGTAGTTGCCTGAAGTCACCACTGCACACCGTCAATATCCCTCCGAATGTTTCATTGTTTCCACATATATCCTTGAGAGTCCTATCGAACGTCTCTAAACTCTCCCTTCTTATCATTGGACATTCGTCCCAAATAATAAGTTTTGCTGCCCTTATCAAGTTGGCTGTTTCTGATTGTTTATCAAAATTACAAACATCATTTTCTCTTACATTGAGAGGAAGCTTGAATCTGGAATGAGCAGTGCGACCACCAGGCATCAATGTTGCAGCAATACCTGATGATGCTACAGCCAGTGCAATTTGTCCTAAGCTCCTTACTTTTGAAAGAAGAAGTTTTATTAAGAAGGTCTTTCCTGTGCCTCCTGGAGCATCGATGAAAATCAATGAAGAAGAGTCTGTGTTTAAGCAACTGCATATAAAGTTGTAGATGATCGATTGTTCGTCATTTAATAAATGTTGATGTGTCTTTACATATGTCATTTGCTCTGCTATATTGTAACTTTGCTCATCCATTATGGCTCTATTTATGTGAATCACATTAGGTAAATTCTGAGGCAAAGGCAATCCAAAATCTTGCAGTGATTTGTCAGCAGCACAAAGTTTATCATTTATGTATCTCAACGTGTTGTTGATGGCATTTTTATTGACCATGTTCTGATTGTTGACTTGGATTTGCATTGCATTGTAGTAATCCATTGCCATGGAGTTGGAAAATCTTTCCCACAACTCAAGAGGATTTGAACATTCTGTGTTTAAAAGTATCACAATGAACAGATCCCTTATCGCTCTTGGCATTCTCGTTTTATCTGCATCCTCCATTGTTTGTATCCAGTGGTTGTCATGAAGCAGTAATCCTCTTTCTTTGCAAGCAGTTTTAAATAATGGACATATATGACCTGCTACAGTTCGCAGAGATTCAAAAGAATTAGGTCCTTTTACATGGTGAAGTAATAGCCGCAAAAAGTACAATTCACCACTATTTGGTGAGACTGTGTACATACGACCAAGAATATTTGCTTCAAAAACTCCTGGGTGGTCAACTATTCTTCTACCCATTTTTTCTTCTTTGCCATTTCTTATTTTGCCACACATAGTATTTTGGGATATCCGAGTAATAGAGTGTTCTGGCAAATTCATCATTCTGGCAAATATTGAAAAACTCTGTTAGAGTTGTGCAAGAAGCATTTCTATTAAGGTCTCTGTTGCTTGTCCTTTGAATATAGATCATATGTTGATCAGGGAGATGTATCTGAAGACGAACAACTGCAGGTTCTTTAACATGAATTGGAAATCCCAGTATCATCGAAACTGCTTCTGATGGTCCAATATATCTTCCTGTCAAGTATTGCTTAATTTCGTCTTTGCTTACACTGAAAACTGCCTGATCGCTTCCCTTTAATGTATATTTAATTACATATTTAATGGATTTTACAGAAGTGCATATTTCTACATTTAAGTGACAATTAAATAACTTCAAGAGAGTCATGTTGTAAGGTACAACCCATTTGGAAGTTATAGGTTCATTTCTACCTTCTTTATAGCCTTGATGACCTCCCATTTCTGGTGACCTTCGCCTATAAATAGGGTAGGAATCATATCCACATCTTGTTTCATCACTATATGGTTTTGGGTACCTCTTTGAACAGCTCCCATTTTTCCAGCACAGAGATGTACTGTTGCAGTTTGGTCCATGTATCATATGCGTCAATACCAATTCATGTTCTTCTGGATGTTCGACTTTATTTGGTATTTCAGCTTGAACAAAATCATCATAATTCTGGGGTCTGGGTTTAACAGGCAATGTAGGTGTGGTAAACCTCTTTTCTGGTATTCAACACTTATAACGTAGGCAATACAATTACCCAACAGACCTTGTGTTCCTGTTAAATATTTAATGAAAAGTTTTCTTTTTAAATCAAAAATTCTTGCAATTATGTCTGGTCGATCGTGAGGAAATTGGTTCTCAATGAGATTATCCTTAATCTCAGGCCAATTTGGATTGCATGTCATTGTGATGAAGTAAGTTGCAGTCCCATATTTTCTAACATACATCATAGCATCTTGACATCTTTCCATCATATATCGTGGACCACCAACAAATGTTGATGACAAAATAACTTTTCTGCCTATGTTACTAAGATTCAACTTCGTATATAACGGATACATGGGAAGAAGAAAAAGAAATTTTTTTGTAATAACGCCCTCTAGTAAAAAGGTCTGCATTAATTAAGGGGGATAACTCTATCCAGTTTTACATCGCTCCCTTTTTCTCTCTCTCACACATACACGTAACTATTTCTCGCGTACGTAACGAAAACAGAGGGAGTAGGAGTGTTGAAATCTATGAGAGTGAAAGTGAGAGGTGTTTTCTTTCACCGCCGCTGCTTCTATTAATAATGAGTGTTGTTTTTCTTGTTTGTTTACTTTTTAAAAGGGAGAAGTTTTTTTGAAACTGCGACAGACTTTACGAAGTTGAATGTTTTTAGCCGTTAAAAAAAACAAAAAACTACGGTTGATTTTATAAAATTATTTATTTATAATGACATGAATTAAAGATTTCTCGCGTACGTAACGAAAACAGAGGGAGTAGGAGTGTTGAAATCTATTAGAGGGAAAGTGAGAGGTGTTTTCTTTCACCGCCGCTGCTTCTATTAATAATGAGTGTTGTTTTTCTTGTTTGTTTACTTTTGTTTTTTAAAAGGGAGAAGTTTTTTTGAAACTGCGACAGACTTTACGAAGTTGAATGTTTTTAGCCGTTAAAAAAAAACAAAAAACTACGGTTGATGTTATAAAATTATTTATTTATAATGACATGAATTAAAGATTTCTCGCGTACGTAACGAAAACAGAGGGAGTAGGAGGGTTGAAATCTATTAGAGGGAAAGTGAGAGGTGTTTTCTTTCACCGCCGCTGCTTCTATTGATAATGAGTGTTGTTTTTCTTGTTTGTTTACTTCTGTTTTTTAAAAGGGAGAAGTTTTTTTGAAACTGCGACAGACTTTACGAAGTTGAATGTTTTTAGCCGTTAAAAAAAAACAAAAAACTATTTGATCAAATTAAATGAAATTGTTTGTATTAAAAGCGATATAAAAATTCCGGAATTGGAATAACGGATTGAAGACGTTGCTATTTACGCATGCGCAACCGGATGTTGAAAACCGGAAATCTGATTGCAAACATACAAGATCCATAGAGTTTTAGTATTATATAGATATAACTTATATATATATATAACTTTTTTATATCTATATCTATATATATCCATATATATATTTGCCCGAGGCCTCACATAGCTACACAACTTCCGGCCCTTCATCCAGCATGCTTTGAATCGACCTGTTACGCACATCATTTGAAAAGGGAAATTTTTTCCGAAATTAATAATGGAATACGTCGCATGAATTACAAGTAAGACATTTACCATACAACTGAATAAATATATATATATAAAAAAAAAATAAAATATATATATATATATATATATATATATATATATATATATATATATGTACTTATTGATTTGTAAATCGCCACTTGTTCTCGTCTCCTCTTACCAACAGCGACTATAATTCATTCCTCGCATTGTGACAGCCTTCTAAATCTCTTTTACATATCTATATATATATATATCTATATCTATCTATCTATCTATCTATCTATCTATATATATATATATATATATATATATATATATATATATATATATATAGAGAGAGAGAGAGAGAGGGAGAGAGTGGCCCACTTAAAAGTAACACAAAATGTAGTAGAGAGGAAGAACATTCTTTTATTGTTTAAATTACCTGTAGTGTTATAAAAAATACTGGAAGTGCTCCCCGTTGACACCTCTGCATTTCTGGACACGGTTAACAACGTTTGCAGATACTGCCTGTAGATCTTTTCTGGTGATTCCCCTGATAGCGTTGGCAATATTCTCTTTTAGTTGGTCTAAATTGTGAGGATTGCATAAAGTTTTTGTTTTAAAGTCCCCCCCCCAAAGATAAAAATCGGACAAGTCCGGGGAACATGGTGGCCATGACCCTTTGCTTATTGTTATCTCTTCTTTAAACATATCATGAAATAATGTCAGTGATCTGTGAGACGTGTGGCATGTAGCGCCATCTTGTTAGAAAAAGAATCGCATTTTGTCTTGTGGTGTCAATTGGTTGTTAAGAGAAAGATTAGATAGGTCGGGCTACTTTTAAGTGGGTCACCATGTATGTATGTATGTATGTATGCATGTATGTGTGTGTGTTTGCGCGTGTGTGTGTGTTGTATCATAAAAGTATGATATAAAGCAGTCCAAAATGTCAACCCTCCCAGGTTTTATCTAATCGCCTGAAGCGCAACTACCGGGGAATACCGACGGAGCAGCTCAAGTATTTTTTGTAGGCTATAATGTGCTTATCATAGTCTTCTCAAGACTAAACCTGACCTTGTATGTAGCTTTTGGTAACGAAGAAAACCACACACGCGCGCGCGCACACACACACACACACACATATATATATATATACACACGTATATATATACATTATATTATATGATATGTATATATGTATATAGAAAACACGATATATATACATATATATATATATATACATATATACAAAATTATATAATATGTATGTAGATTACACACTATATATATATATATATATATATATATATATATATAGTGCTGTCTATACATAAAAATTATATTCATTGATGAATTGTTGCCAAATCGCGACACGTGTTATGAAATCGATTGCAATGTAGTACTACAAGATCTCTCTGCAAGTATGTGCGTGCATTCATTTCATTCAGTTTTAATCAATTTAAAGTTAACAATGCCGGTATGTATTCAAAACGTCCATTACAAATAACTTCAATCCTAGGTCATGTTGATAAAAAGTAACAATATTACCCATCTTAATAATTATACTGTTTTTGACAATGATTAAATTGGGGCCCCGTCAATAGTCTTTAACTCTTTCCCTCTTTTATTTGCAGCGTTAGCTCCCTATTTAAGAAATCGATAAATGTGGTGACGTCGCATATGCCAAGCGTCCTCTCTTGTGACGGTGGCGACTACGGCTAGCCGGCCTGGCCTAGCAAGGTGGACGTTCCACAGTGGCTTTGGTCCCAGGTGAGACGCCAGCTATTGGACGATTATCTACCTTCGTGGCACGCCGTCTCCATATAACAACAAGCACCCAAGGGGAGACGCACATTCATCCGACATATTTTTTCTTCATTTCTGCTCAACTGTCATTTGTCGCTGCATCAACCGAAGCGTAAGTTAACTTTTAATACTTTAAAACAAAACTTGTAGGCATGTTTTTTTTAATCGTTAGTTGCTCGAGTCGTTTTAATTAATCTATTAATTGATTACTCGACCTTTTCACTGATTTCTTTCGTACGTTACTATTACTAAACGTTACGTTACAGTGCAATTATATTATAATAAACAGAGACATCTACGCAGACATTTATTTACATTTTTCGCCATAATTTTAATAATACACTAAAGAATTTTAATAAAGTTCCTTTGTCAAAAAAATTACCGAATTCTAAAACGTTGCCCCCAAAAAACAAAAACGATTTATAAAAACAAACCGTAATCTATTAATTGGTTAGTAAAACTATGCCCTAACAAATCTTTTTAAATTACAAAAATATATTTAAATATCTTACAAAATATAATAAAAGATACAAACTTTATTGCCATATGAAATTTTTTTGTAGTATTAATTTCGATAATGTTCAGTATATTCAAAGATCTATATTAATCACGCATTACTATTAATAATTACTGACGAATCCTAGCGTGGATGAAACGCGGAATATTCTGTGTAGCTTAATCCTCATATATAATTTATAACTTACTACCTAAGTCTACCTACGCATTGAGCACTGTTGAATTAAATACTTAAAGTTTACGCATAAATTTAAACATTCGTATATTAATTTATGTGATTAAATGAATTAGTTATAAATATACATATATATATATAAATATATATATATATACATATATATATATATGCATGTGTGTGTGTGTGTGTGCTTTTATTATTAAATATTTTTTATGTGCATAAAAGTATACCTATGAACACGAGTGTTTCTGACTTTTTAGCCTTCGTCAGTACAGGTCAGTATCGAACTCAACACACACACACACACACACACACACACACACACACACACACACACACACACACACACACACATATATATATATATATATATATACTAGCGGGAATGTCCGACGTTGCCCGGGATTTCACTCTCACATATTTTTTTATTGACAATAAAGTTTTATATAACATTTATTTCTCATCTTTTACATTATATGTATATATATATATATATATATATATGTGTGTGTGTGTGTGTGTGTGTGTGTGTGTTTGTCAATATATATATATACACACACACAAATTCACGCATGTGTGTGTATATATATACAAACACACACACACACACACACAAACATACACAAACACATATATATATATATTGTAAAAGATGAGAAATAAATGTTATATAAAACTTTATTGTGTCAATAAAAAATATGTGAGAGTGAAATCCCAGGCAACGTCGGACATAGCCGCTAGTATATATATATATATATATATATATATATATATATATATAGTCCTGTCCGTCTATCTGTCGGTCTACCTCTCCATCTTTTCAAACTCTATATTCACCAAAACTAAAAGTCGCAGAGCGGTGCTAAGGGCCCCAAATGATTGGATTTTTTTAGGGGACGTTTTTCTGTGGATCTTTTGTTGGTTAAAATTGTTTTTAGGGGTAAACATCGGTAAAAATTGAAAACACTTAAACATTTTGTACATTCAGCTTAATTTATTTAAAATTTGTAATCAGTTGATCTGCGTGTCACTTTAGTACAGTGGTAACGTCACCGACTTTGAATGCTTCGGTTTCTAATTAATGGCACCTAAATACTCTTTTTTTAACTTTTAAAAGCACGACTCTATAATAATGTATAACATCTGGAAAAAATTATATATATATATATATATATATATATATTCTAGTGTGTGTGCAATAATATCCGATAAAAAGCAAAATGTAGATATATTTTTATTACACGAAAATAAAAACAATAACAAAGTGATATTCTAATGTATTTTTGTATGATAAATAACAAATCTCGTATCAAAAATCATACAAAAATACATTAGAATAACACTTTGTTATTGTTTTTATTTTCGTGTAATAAAAATATATCTACATTTTGCTTTTTATCGGATATTATTGCACCCGTTGTATATATATATATATATATATATATATATATATATATATATGTTTACTACGATATATATATATATATATATATGTTTACTACGATATATATATATATATGTTTACTACGATATATATATATATATATATATATATATATATATATATATATATCGTAGTAAACATACCAAACCAAAAATGCACTTCCATCACAGTCATGTCATTTAATTAGTAGTATAATTCGTCTTACACGTGTTTCGTTCAAGGGGGGAAATTTACTTAACAACTCGTCAGAGACAGATTTACATTACTCGGAAAACAAACTGTTGGATATATATATATATATATATATATATATATATATATATATATATGTGTGTGTGTGTGTGTGTGTGTGTGTGTGTGTGTGTATGTCTGTGCGTTCGTGTGTGCAGCTATATATATATATATATATATATATATATATATATATATATATATATATGTGTATGTGTGCGTGTGTATATGTGTGTGCGCGTGTGCATAGCTATAGCTATATAAATATATATATATATGGGTGTGTATATGTGTGTGCGCGCGTGTGTAGCTATACACATATATATATGTGTGTGTGTGTGCGCGTGTGTATATGTGTATGCGCGCGTGTGTGTAGCTACATATATATATATATATATATATATATATATATATACGCATGAGTTTTAAGTTTCTTTCTTTAATAAATTCTTATGCAACTCTACTTTTATTTCCTTACCTTTTTTAAATGTGTGTATGTGTATGTGCATAGGAATTTGTGTATGCGCATGCTTGCATCTCCAAACAAAAACTGAGTATAACGTGTATCGAAGGACGCCATGCATGGAGTATTGTTGCCTCATCTAGGTTGGTGCATCTACCACTAGCCTTGGATAGCCCCCCCCAAATAGTTTTCAATCTAATAGGCCCGACTTTGTCGACTAAGACCCAACCCCTGCCCCATCACCGCAATATTGCATCACTGTGCATGTTTTACAAGTATTTTAATGGAGTCACATGTTTTACAAGTATTTTAATGGAATCACATGTTTTACAAGTAATTTAATGGAATCTGCTCTGATGAATTCGTTGCCCCCCCTTGACGTGCATATCCCCGACAATAGCAATAAGATCTCACCTCTTCAGTGTTGAGGTCCCTAAATACCAGAAAGCTTTCTACTTTAACAGTTTCTTCCCTCGAACAGATAAACCTTGGAATTCCCTTTCTGCTACTTGCTTCCCTGACTGTACTGATATGGAGATGCTTAAATTAGTGTTGGGACGAATAATCGGAATCGAGAATAGAAAGAATCGTCAAATGTGGGAGTATCGGAATCGGTATCGGAATCGAAAAAATTGGTGCCTATTTTCCGATGTCAAAAACGATTCTTTTAATTGTCTTTTTTTATTTGATTTTATTGAAAGTAAAATCTTCCATTGCTGCTAATAATGATAAAATATTTATTGATTTCCAAATACCAGGAAAGTTAAAATCGATAGATCATCGTCCACACGTGTAAATTTACGCTTAGTAAAATATCTGCACATTTATCATGTGTTTTTTTTTCTTTTACAGAAACTCGGGAAAATAACAATCTAATAATTAAATATTTAGAGATTTATGAAGAATTGGAATCGGTAATTGTATCGGAATCAGGAATTTAGTACAGAATCGGTAATTGTATCGGAATCAGGAATTTAGTACAGAATCGGTAATTGTATCGGAATTGGGAAAAATATTGGAAGCGTCCCATCACTAGTTTAAATGTAACGTAAACCAAGATCTTGTTAATATTTCTTAGGCATGGTCGCAATTAGTAGTGCCTTACGTCTTAGTGGTGATATGTCTTGTTTGGTCTTAAACGTAAGTAAGAAAAAGGGGAAAAAAAGGAAAAAAAGGAGAAAGAAAAGGAAAAAAAGGGAAAAAAGGAAAAAAAGGAGAAAGAAAAGGAAAAAAAGGGAAAAAAGGAAAAAAAAGGAAAAAAAGGAAAAAAAGGGGGAAAAATGAAAAAAAAAGGAAAAAAAGGAAAGAAAAGGAGATAGGTAATTAACTTTTAATATATAAACATTTTTCTTATTTGTATCGATTGTCCAACTTGACGCAGATTACGAGTCGCATTTGCATTTTGCCGCGTAAACGTGGCAATGCTATCGCTGTAATAATTGCTTTGCCATCCAAGTCTTCCGTGTTTGGCTTGCACGCGTGGCAGAGTTACCTCAGCGTGTGACGTCAGACATTTAGTGTCAACGTGTTAGATATATCATTGTTACGGCGGAAATTATGAAATTATAGATCTATTTTTATACAAATTTTGAGATCATCAACTTTTGTTTCCCTTGAACTGTTTTCTTTTCGTTTTTTTTTTCTGATATTCTTTAATAACAGAAAATATATTAAAAAGTTTAATTTAGTTCTGGGATTGAGTTATGTTTGAAATAAATGATGCATGTATGGTCCTCCGTGAGTGCACAGTGAACGAGGCATGGAATTGACTAATATCAGCCCCCCCCATTTAGCCCCCAAATCCCCAGGGGTGATCAAATCCTGGTGAAAATGAACAAACGGTGCAGTTTTAGGCTTTAACCTATGTAAATTTGAGTTCTGCACCATGCAAAAAAGAAATGAATAAGACCATCTTCCCCCGTCTACTCCCGCAATCAAAATAAAATCAACATCGCACTAGTTAGTTCATTGGTTGTTTTAGTTTTACGGCATATCAACCCTTTTCAGGTTATTTAATGCCGATACTAGTTAGTCGTAAATGTACAGTGGTACATAAATATTTATGTAAAAGTAAATAATATATATATATATATATATATATATATATATATATATATATATATATATATATATTATTTGTTTTTGCGATACGTATATATATATATGTTATTTGTATATACATATACGTATATATATATATATATATATATATATATATATATATATATATATATATATATATATGTTATTTGTTTTTGCGATACGTTTTGAATGAATTCAAATATTTACGAAAGTGCATTTTTACCTAAATGCGAGTTGGGAATAATTTTTCCTTTAATCTATATATATATATATATATATATATATATATATATATATATATATATATATATATATATATATATATATATATAAGGAGAAAAGACGAAGGATGCCCAACCATTTTTCCCACATATTTATCTTCATTCATTCATCTACCTGTGTACCTGTTCATGTCGTCTCTTGATATCTATCTGTCTGTATATCTATCTATCTATCTATCTATTTACATATCTATTTTGATATCTATTTAAAACTGGTTCTCTTACTGTTTACGCATCTGTGCTTCTGACGCATGAATAAATACAAAGCAAACGTATTTTACACACTCAAACTAGAATTTGTACACGCACATAAATATCTATACACACGTGAAATGCCAAGGTACGGCATGAAAATAAACTGGAATTTTAGGAAGATCTCTATCATTCCAATAATTATAGAAAAAAACTGGACTCATGAAAAATAATTTCTAAACTACTTAGCAAATGTACCCGGTTAACCAAGTGCAAACATTG
Source organism: Euprymna scolopes (assembly GCF_053919585.1). Lineage (NCBI taxonomy): Eukaryota > Metazoa > Mollusca > Cephalopoda > Sepiida > Sepiolidae > Euprymna > Euprymna scolopes. The sequence goes on along the minus strand of NC_136489.1, from coordinate 159,219,894 downwards.
TACTTAAAAGGACCTCCAGAATATTAAAAAGATCTCTCGGTTGGAATATATGAGTTAGCGGATGAATGATTGGCATTCGATACGTTGCTCCATAACCAGCTTAAACTAATAAGAAATTATTTTTAAAAAAAGGGTGCTTATTCAATTTGGCACTTATGGCGGCAATTAAAAAGTTAAGAAATTACAGAAAAGCCTGTATGATGTATGTGCCAGTGAGGGAACGAAGATGAAATATTCTAAGAAAACGTAATTTTTTCAAGTAGTTTGTTTTTCATTAAGAAAAATCAAATTTTATTCTGTGTCAATGAGAGGGAGCCAGCGTCTATGAAAGAAATCAAGGACGGACAACCGACTTTTATTTCATTTCATTTTTTTGTTTTTTTTGTTTTTGCTTTTGGATAATGTCGAAAAGACAATGGAACCTAAGATTTAAAACCAAACAATAAATTATTAACATAACGTGTTTTTTTAAAAAATTTTGAGGAAACAAAAAAGTTTTTCAACAAATGAAAACATTATTTTTAGAAGGGTCATTTTATATAAGTTAAATATATTATTTAACTAGCATGGATGCCCAGCGTTGCCCGAGTATTTGGAGGTGTATATTGAGCAAAAAAAAAAAAAAAAGCGGTCAATTTTTTAAAACTTTGATCCCTATTATGACCTCTTAAAATTTATTGTTTTGGGCTCAAATCAGGTTAAGTTAGATCCATGCCCAAGAAACCTATATCTAAAATTTCAAGTGTTTAGACCCAAAATTGTCGGAGGAGTTTGGTAGAGTTCTCAAAGGTCAAATCGTTGAACTTTCACCCCTTAATCACCAAATTTCTGGGCGAAAACCAATCACATCAATTTTCCCAAATCTCAGTACCCTGTACATCAAATTTCGAGTCTGTAGACTTAAAATTGACAGAATTATTGCCTGGGGAAATGTACACACACAGACAGACACACAGATACACAGACACTTTCACTTTTATAGCACGGCGTTGCCCGGGTATTTGGAGGTGTATGTTGAGCAAAAAAAAAAAAAATGCGGTCAATTTTTTAAACTTCGACCCCTATGATGACCCCTTAAAATTTATTGTTTTGAGCTCAAATCAAGATATTAAGTTTGATCCATTTCCACGGAATCTATATCTAAAATTTCAAGTGTTTAGACCCAAAATTTGTCGGAGGAGTTTAGTAGAGTTCTCAAAAGTCAAATCGTTGAACTTTGACCCCTTAATCGCCAAGTTTCTGGCCGAAATCCAGTCACATCGATTTTCCCAAATCTCAGTACCTTGTATATCAAATTTCGAGTCTGTAGACTAAAAATTGACAGAGTTATTGCGTATTGAAATGTACACCCACAGACACACACACAGACAGACAGACACTTTTAATTTTATAGATATGTAGATAGATTAATTCGAATGTTTATTGAGATGAGTATTATTCGTTCATTTATTTAATGCGGACTATTATCCTCATATTTTAGTAGTTGTTTCACGAGGGTTCGGCCAACTATTCCTCTGGCCCGGACGACAACTATGGAAGGCAGTAATTGCTGAGGATGCAGTTAGATTTTAGTTGGCCGAAACGTAGTAAAACAATAAAAAAAAGATGAGGATAATAGTCCGCAATAAATAAACGAATAAATAATACAAATTACTCATCTAAAAAAAAAAAAAATCCAATTTAATTAAATAATATTAATAAACATTCGTCAAATTTCACGAGTTTTTTGTTAAAGTATTTTAAGGGTCATATGTCCACAATTTTAAAATTCATTTTTTTTAATTTGCATTAAATTTGATCCATATTCATAGCTTACCAGTTCATTACTAGTCCGTGAATTTCAATTTTATCTTAAGATATCCTAAGCTTAAGCCTTAAATTTTAGATATTTTACTTAGCCTGCAAAATTCCAGCAGAAAATGTAGAAAAGAAAAGACAAGCATAATTTTGTAGTTCATTTGTGAACGCATGCCATTAATTTGCATATGTACACGGTGAATGCTCCGACGAACTGCAAGCACTTGTACCCCCTCGACGTATATAAACCCGACAAGCAGCTAAATCCCACCCCTTCAAAATAGAGCTCCCTAGATGTAAGAGAGCCTTCTACTCCAGTAGTTTCTTCCCCAGAACCGCTAGACTTTGGAATTCCCTTCCGGGTCCCTGTTTCCCCAACCGTACTGACATGCAGAAGTTCAAGTGTAACGCAAACAGATCTCTTGTTGCCCAACTCTCTACATAGTACTCCTGTAGCTTATGTCCCTGATATTAGCTCCCTACATCAAAGTGGTAATGTGCCTTGTTTGAGGTGAAAATGTAGACAAAAAAAAAACAACAAAAAAAGAATTGGTAACTGTTCAATGGGACGAATTCTAAAGCAGGCGTAAAGTGGAGGTTTTTTTTTGTTGTTGGATTGCTAGACTTTGGAATTCCCTCCCGCGTCCCTGCTTCCCCAACCGTATTGTCCACAATTTAAAAATGTAACCCTAACCCTATTATTCTCATCTTTCTTAGATGTTGTTTTCACGACGTTTCGGCCGACTATTCCTCTAGCCTTCGTCAGGTGGTTGCCGCGACGGGATAGAAACTCCGAATCTCCTAACTGAATCCGAAGCAGTTACTGCCTTCCATAGTTGTTGTCGTCTCACCACCTGACGAAGGTCAGAAGAATAGTTGTCCGAAGCGATGTGAAATAAATAAAAATGTGAAGAATATTAAAATGGTTTCGTAATAAATTTGTAAAAAAAACGGCAAATTTGTTTTTTCAAAAAAAAAACAAAACAAAAAAAACAAAAAAACAAAAAAAACTACTTGAGCAAATTTTGTGATTTTTAGAATATGCTATTTTCATTCCGTGACAAGTACGTACACATTAACATTCTTCTTCATTTTTGTTTATCGCCGTAAGTGCTAATCTACATAAGCACCCCAAAAAAGTGTAATTAATCCTACAATACGCCTTTGCATGTCAAAGGTTTGTAAAGCGTAAAAGTCAAATGGCGAATACATTTAATTCCAATGCAGTAAATAAGATTTGTTGGACAACAGCATCGTTATTTTATATCAACATCGTTATTTTATATTCAGCGGACGTTATCAAAACCAATGTATGTATAAATATATATACTAGCATTTCAGCCCGGCGTTGCCCGGGTGTTTAGAGGTGTATGTTGAAAAAAAGAAAAAAAAAGCGGTCAATTTTTTAAAACTTTGACCCCTATTATGACCCCTTAAAGTTTATTCTTTGGGGCTCAAATTAAGATATTAAGTTAGATCCATGTCCATATATTCAAAATTTCAAGTGTTTAGACCCAAAATTGTTGGAGGAGTTTGGTAGAGTTCTCAAAGGTCAAGTCGTTGAACTTTGACCCCTTAATCGCCAAATTTCTCGGCGAAAACGGATTACAAAGATTTTCTCAAATCTCAGTACCCTGCATATCAAATTTCGAGTCTGTGGACTAAAAATTGATAGAGATATTGTGTAGGGAAATGTACACACACACACACACACTTTCACTTATATATATATATATATATATATATATATATGTCTGTAGAAATATATTTTCTTAAAATATATATCAACCCTTATTTAAGAAGCTCAATGTTCCAGAACAATATAGAGAATAAATGAAAAAAAATTATCTTCCAAAATTCATTATGTTGACCATAGTTGGGTTTAATGACTTTGGTTGATAAAAATTCAATATGGCACAATGGAAAAAATATGGGTATTTGCAGCTTCTCTTCCAATTTTCGGATTTTAATTATGTCAAATCACACTTCAATTGCTTTTGACGGATTGATTGTTGCTATTTCTTCTGATGAGTTAAGGACATAATAGATTCACTGATTGATATAATAATTAAGTGATTGATTTTGCGCTACGAAACAGATACTGTCAGGAATTGTAAATGTCAACTGAATTAAAGGAATAAATTATAAGATGATTAACATCATGAATTTTGGAATATAACTTTTTGTCATTTATTCTCTCTCCCTCTCTCTCTCTCTCTCTCTCTCTCTCTCTCTCTCTCTCTCTATATATATATATATATATATATATATATATATATAAACGTCTATATGTATCTCTGTCTGTCGGTTTGTGTGTTGCTATGTCTGTCTGCCTTCATGTTTTCAAACTCTATCTCATCCGAAACTAAAAGTCGCAGAGCGGTGCCACAGAACTCAAATAATTTAACTTTTTACAGGCCGTTCTTTTATGGGTTTTAGTGGGTTAAAATTGTTTTTAAGGGTCAACAATGGGTCAAAATTGAAAAAATTCGTTTAACACTTTATACATTCATCGTAGTTTATTTTTTTAATTTTTAATCGGTGTATATGCGTGTTATGTTGGTAAAGTGGTAACGTCGCTATCTTTGAATGCTTTGTTGATGGTATCTAAATACTTTTTTACTTTTGAAATCACGCAAATGAAAATATCATATTTAAGCGTATTTTACGACAGGGCAAAGACGAGCGCCCACTCCTGCTAGTATATATATATATATATATATATATATATATATATATATATATATATATACATGTACATATATATATACATATATATATTTATACATATATATACATATATATACATATATATACATATACATATATATACATTTACACATATATATACATATATATACATATATATATATATATATATATATATATATATATATATATATATATATATATATCGCTAACAAAAACAAATAAAAACATCTACATAAAAGTGATACATTTAGTAGTCCTGCGTTGTAGAGGCTTAGGCTTCTGATCACGAGGTGCCGATTTCAAATCTCGCTAGATTCAGCCACTCTGATGAGTCGTGGTCGATGAAACACGTATCAGTGGATAATTATATATTAAAAAAAATAATATATATTCCGCTCCCCATTAAGGGGGTACCAGATTGGTCAGTGGGAAAATTATTCCCAACAAGCATTTAGGTAAAAATGCACTTTCGTATAAATACTTGAATTCATTCAAGAAAGTATCACTAATAAACACACACACACACACACACACACACACACACACACACACATATATATATATATATATATATATATATATATATATATATATATATATATATATATGGGGAGAGATAAAAGCATTAGAGAGATTCTTTAAGAGGGGATTTACCGGAATAATGCAAAGCTCAATAAAATCAGTTGAAACTTATATATAACATAATAATAAAAATAACAACAATATAAAATTATATACTATACTTTATATATATATAAATATATAAAGTATATACTATACTAATATATAATGCATATAGATATAGATAATCGTTTATTCAATATGAATATGACATCAATTAGGCGTGTATGATAAGCAAACTCTTTATACCTAGGTATTTCAAAGCCTAATGCTTCTCATCAGAAAGTGAGGGAAGATGCTCTGTAACATGTTAGAGATGCGACGTCTAGCGATAACTACATAAAGAGCGAAATAATTGGGCGTGAGAGGAAAAGGCTTATACATTGAAACTATGGGGGCGGAGATCGGAGAACTACAGTAAGTAATGTGATAAACGATGAAGATTGTAGATATCATATTGTACAGATAAGTGGTATGTATAGTTTTTAAGGAGTTTGCCATGGTATGTTATAGGGTTAGGGTTCAAATGTGAATAAATGATTTTATCTATATGCCTTATTTTTATATTGTCGTTTTTTTTTAATTCTTTATCATCGAAAAGATTGAATTTTTATTTTAAACAACACGTACCATCAAAGATTTGCTATGCAAATTTTTCACCTTTTGACGTTCTGAATAATACATATGGGTCTGCTATCTGCGAACACCTTATAAATAACCGCATTTTTTCCTCGATTTAGCTATGTTCAGCGAGGAACGAAACCCGGTTAGCTAGACCTCTTTCATTTTTTATTTTGAAACATCCATTATGTTAGTTGGTCTTTATTCAGTCATTATATATATATATATATATATATATATATATATATATATATATATATATATATATATAAGAAAAATTACAAAAAAATTATTAAGCAAAAACACTTCGTGCTATTAAAAAATAATCTGTCTGAATTAAATAAATAAATAAATAAATAAATATATATACATATATTTATATATATGTATATATATATATGTATATATAAACTATCTTTACATAACAAAAGATGGAGCAAGTGAGGAAATACTTTTACCCGAATACGATGTCCAGCATGTTAAAAATATACCATTTGTTGTAAAAGATCTAATAGATACACATCTGAAGAAGTTGGTGGGGAAAGGATATTTTTATGGAAACATAAATCGTAAAATTGCCAACTCATCAATGAAACAGCTGTAATGGAAAAATCACGGAAATAAACGAAGGTTATAAAAAAAAGCGTGAGTCTTTAAATTTTCAACAAAATTTTGCACTATATATATATATATATATATATATATATATATATATATATATATACAGACATATATATATAAACTTAAAGTTAAATTATATAAAATTACGACAAAATATATTGTTTGAGAAAGGAGTACAAATAATTATGGTAGTTATTTTCCTTAACCCATATTAATTTCCAATGTAATTTTTAATTTACAATTTTTAATTTAAATTTTTAATTTTTTTAAATTCTAACTTGCAAATCATGTGCTAATAAGCAAAATTTATAATTACCTTTATCTATTTTGCAAACAACATGTCCTCCGATGAAATGAGTAATTTAGTGAAAATCCATTGGTTAAAAAGAAAAATCCATTGGTTAAAAAAAATCCATTGATTAAACAGAAAAATCCATTGGTTAAAAAGAAAAAAAAATGCATTGGTTAAAAAGAAAAATCCATTGGTTAAAAAGAAAAAATCCATTGGTTAAAAAGAAAAATGCATTGGTTAAAAAGAAAAAAATCCATTGGTTAAAAAGAAAAATATCCATTGGTTAAAAAGAAAAGATCCATTGGTTAAAAAGAAAAATCCATTGGTTAAAAAGAATAAATCCATTGGTTAAAAAGAAAAAATCCATTGGTTAAAAAGAAAAAAAAATCCATTGGTTAAACAGAAAAATCCATTGGTTAAGAAGGAAAAAATCCATTGGTTAAAAAGAAAAAAAATCTATTGGTTAAAAAGAAAAAATCTATTGGTTAAAAAGAAAAAATCTATTGGTTAAAAAGAAAAAAATCCATTGGTTAAAAAGAAAAAAAATCTATTGGTTAAAAAGAAAAAATCTATTGGTTAAAAAGAAAAAATCTATTGGTTAAAAAGAAAAAAATCCATAGGTTAAAAAGAAAAAAAATCTATTGGTTAAAAAGAAAAAATCTATTGGTTAAAAAGAAAAAAATCCATTGGTTAAAAAGAAAAAAAATCTATTGGTTAAAAAGAAAAAATCTATTGGTTAAAAAGAAAAAATCTATTGGTTAAAAAGAAAAAATCTATTGGTTAAAAAGAAAAAAATAATTAATAAGTATTTGCACTCCTTTATCAAACAAGAAATTTTGTTGTAATTTTCCAGAAGTTTCACCTATATTATTACTCTACCTCGCATATTGAACTTTCTTTATCTGCTTGCGATCGTCTTATAAATATTAATACGAATATTTATTTGGACGTTTATGCTCATAGTATTATACGATTTTTAATTTAATATATATATATATATATATATATATATATATATATATATATAATTCTATAGAAACATATTTTATATTATATATACCAATCTTTAGAGATATAGTGAATAAATAAAAAACAACTATATTCCAAAATTCATGATGTTGACCATCTCATAATTTATTCCTTTAATTCAGTTACAATTCTTGATAGTATTTTTTTTTGTAGCGCAAAATCAATCACTTAATTATCTTATCAATCCAGCTTGTCAAAACATTGAGCCTTCCCAAAACGAGAGCCATTAATTTCAATTGATGCCAGACGGGGATCAGAGTGTTGATGATGGAAAGATAGAAGCTTGGTTTTAGATGCACTAAAATTAACCAGCCATCTCTTTTTCCATTGCACCATGTGATTAAGATCAGGGGAGATAATCAGAGAGAACTTGGTCGTTTTCAGCCTTTTAAGTGTTGCCATAGATGGCAGTGTCGTCAGCATAAATATCTACGAATGATCTTAGGATGTTAGTTGAAAGATCATTGATGCAGATCAGGAAGAGAGTTGGGTCCAGGATGGACCCTTCAGGGACTCAGTATTAATACTGTGAGCTTCTGATTTCTGCCAATCAACCACTACTCTTATAAAATTATCAGAAAGAAATGATTTAATAATTGAGAAGATATTTCCAGCTATACCATAGCTAGAGATCTTGTGAAGTAAACCTTTATGCCATATCTCATCAAAGGCCTTAGATATGTCAAGAGCAATTGCCCTAGAAAGGTTGCCTCTGTCGAGTGATTCGCTAATCCTATGAGATATAACTGAAGATTTTGTGGAGTAGATCTTTATGCTATACCCTATCAAAGGTCTTTAATATGTTAAGTGCAACTGCTCTAGAAAGGAAGCCTCCGTCGAGAGATCCGCTAATCATATGAAATATAACTGTAATAACATCTATAGATTTAGCAGAACGGAAACCATATTGCATGTCACTGAGGGGGTTGTTTTTGCTGAGGTGGTTGACTACGTTTGTCTTTAACGCAGATTCCAGCAGCTTTGTCATGCCACACAGGAGACTTATTGGTCTGTACTGAGACGGAGATAGGCGATCACCTGATATTTAAAATTCTATTCATGAGGTTTTCCAGAGTGTTGGGAAGCAATGTTCCTTAAGACAACGCTTAAGTATTTCCTCACTTTGTAAGTATAGGAGCTAGTTCTGGTTGAGGCTGTTTGAACACTATAAAAGGAATGCTGTCAGGGCCAGTTGCTTTACTGGAATCGAGGTTTTTGACTAACTTGGCAACATCCCAAACAAATATTTGTATGTCGCATAGCGTGTTATCAGACAGGAGGAAATACGGGAGGAGGGCCCTGATCGCATAGGGTAGAATTAGCTGTTAAGTTTGGGCAAAGAGTTGGCTTTGTCCAATGCTGACTAGATCATCTCAGGTCCATTGATGATGGTTTGGGTAGAGCACACGCTTCTATTCAGGGCCCTGTTTGTTATTTGCCAAAATTGGCGGGAACCTAGCTGCTGCTCAGCTATTTTGGACGACGGACTGAGCATACAACTCTCTCCCATTCTTTATTACTCTTTTACAGTTATGGCTGGCAGTCCTGAAAGCGGCTTTAGTCTCATTACATCTATTACGTTGAAAGCAATGGAAATAGTGATTTCTGTGCGCAATGGCAGCAGCACATTCTGGAGAGAACCACGGCTGGCTGTTAGGGTTTTGCTGGAATTTTTTCGAGTGTATATAGTGGTTATATCTACAATTAACCGTTCTGTCAAATTTGATACTATTAAGGGCACGTTCTTTTTACATATCGAACGCAGATGTAGATCTGATATATATGCACGGAAAATATCGCAGTCAGTATCGATACACTATATGATGGAGACGTATGTCGGAGGACTCATTACGTTTTCGTTTCATCTTAAAGTGAAACAAACGTATAATCGAAAGATCCCAGTGGGGACTAAACAGAAGATAAACATAGCTCAGAGCAAGTTGTGAAAAAATGGCCTAGGAGACTTGCATAGTGACAGTCAGTGTTGGGTACACGGGTGAGTTCGTGAATAATCTGAGTTATGTCATAAGCAATGGAGAAATCGTGACAGAACCTGCCCTTATCATCTGTCTTGTTTGAGTTGGTTAACTATTCCACATTATGAACGTTGAAGTCTCCACAGACGTAAATATTAAGCGAAGGATGAGCAGACAGAATGTGGTCAATTTTCTCAGATATGCTATTATAGATAGTAATTCTGCTGTTATGGAGGCGATGCAGGGTAAATATAAACGCAATGATGCAATCCGAAAGTACATACGGGGCAATTTAGCGTCTTCTCTGGAGATGTCCGTACAGTCATCTCTAATGTAGGCACATACTTGCATATAAATTTACAGCTCCATTGAATAAAAACGTCAAAAACGACATTATTTTTGCACCAACCTAATACAACCTATATATAATTTAAAGGGGATTAGAACAGTAGTCTAAGGAGCAGAGTGTATTTTAATGTGATAGTAAAATCACTAATGTAATTAAAATACAAGAAAGAACAGTGCTCGTTGTAATGCAGATATATAATAAGCTCAATAGGCATATATATCCTAGACTTATTTTAATATTTAGTAAGATGATTGATAATTTGTAATTAAAATTAAAAATTAAAAATCGGTTTCATAAGAAGGAACAGAACGAAACCAATAAATTGTTCTGTTCCTTCTTATGAAACCGATTTTTAATTATTAATTTTAATTATAAATTATCAATATCAATCATCTTACTATATATATATATATATATATATATATATATATATATATATATATATATATATATATATATATATATATATATATGGCCAGTCACGGGAAACGGATGTTTTTAGAACGCTTCTTGCATAGTTTCGTAAATGTTTTTACGCATATTTTAAAATTTTGTTGAAATATTCGCGGTTTTGTTTTCCTTAAAACATCCGATTCCCGTGACTCATTCTCTCCCTTTCTTTCTCTCTGTCTCTGTCTCTCTGTCTCTCTCTCTCTCTCTGTCTCTCTCTCTCTCTATATATATATATGTGTGTGTGTGTGTGTGTGTGTGTGCGTGCGCGTTTTTTTTTGTTTTTTTTTTAACAAATAAATAACATCTACGTTATCGCGATACATCCAAAGCAGTCGTAGGAAGTGGTCTAGTGGTAGGAGTTTAGGCTTTTTACCACGAGGTCTCGATTTCGAATCTCGTTAGATTCAGCCACTCAGAAGACGACGAAATGTGTGTCAGTGGATAATTATATTTTAAAAACGATATATATATATATATATATATATATATATATATATATCGATATATATATATATATATATATATATATATATATATATATATGAGAGACGGACACATAGGGATGAAACGTTGAAGAATTCTCAACTAAAAATAACTATATGCATTGGTAAATTGCGTCCATTTGATTTGCGTGTTTAATAAGAAAATTGATATTTGAACTTTAACGTGACGGACGAAACTGAAGCTTGAGCAACTAACTTACAAAAAATACGCCTGAAAGAGAGAGAGAGAGAGAGAGAGAGAGAGAGAGAGAGAGAGAAGGGGGGAGGTACGTCTAAAAAGTTAAGCGTGATAAACCGAAGAAAATCGATTGCATTTAATAATAAATTAAAAATAAAAAACTCAAGTCAATCGCGCCCCTAAATTTTAGACACGTCGTCAAGGGCATTTTTATAATCGATAAAATAATATTCATACTGCTACAACGTGTTATTTTTGTTTAAAAGGGAAATTGTTCGTGACAGATCCAATTACAGACAAAGAAAAAAAAGTATCCCATAAAACTGCGCGGTTACATTTATATATATATATATATATATATATATATATATATATATATATATATATATATATATATATATATATATAAAGCTCGAAACAGATGTATCTTATATACAGGGGAGGGTGTCGATGGAAGTTGAGTGGCGGAATCAGGCTTATTATTCACGATTGACACGAGTGGAAATCACGCACGGATTTAAAGAACGCGTTAAAAACATTCCACGTCGGAGAAGTGGTCACAAATCCTTTGAAATAATTAAACACGTTGCAATGTGTTTTGCATAAGCGGGGGGGGGGGCAGAAGAAATCATGACGGGACAATGAAAAAAAAATAAATAAATAAAAATCACATGCAGATCGAGTTGCTCTGATTTTATTGACACGCCTTAAGCTAATCGATAAGAATCGATCAGGCACCGGCTGTTGTTCTTTGGCAACAGGTGTTGACAAAATTTGACGCGTGTAATTTTAGAAGAAGGCAACAGTGCAACGTGTATACATGCGTGTATGCGTGTATGTAAGTATACGTGTATGTGCTAATGTGTAAATCGAGCGAGGGAGGAGAGAGAGAGAGAGAGGGAGAGAGAGAGAGAGAGAGAGAGAGAGAGAGAGAGAGAGAGAGAGAGAGAGAGAGAGATCCCAATGTGAAAACAAAAAAATATGGGACATGAAGAGGTAGAACTTCAATGTGCGTGTGTAAAAAAGACAGGGGGTGGGGAAGACAAAAGCAGAGATAGATGAATACAATTATAAAACACACACACGCACACACACGCATATATATATATATATATATATATATAGATAGATAGATAGATAGATAGATAGATAGATATAGATATAGATATAGATATATATATAGATATAGATATATATATTACAAGGTAGTTACCACTTATCAGGACCCGGAAGCCACTCGGGGATAAGGGTTATTGCGTGTACAGTAATCAATGGGATAGTATCGTAGTAATCGTTAGTAATGGAGATCTGATAAAGTGTCCTACTAAAGCGGGCGGTTCGTCAGGAATTTGTTTATGTTGGACTTGAAGGTATCCAAGTTGTAGTCAGGTGGGAAACAGGCAAACTGAAGAGAGTTCCACAGGCGTGCACTTCTAAGAAAGAAGCTTCGTTCATGGAATCTACGTTTTGGTTTTAGCACAAATAAAGAGTGGGGAAACTTTTTTGGCAGTAGTTACAGCTGAACGGATGTTTATCGTGAAAGATTGGGCAGGGGGGGGGGGGTTACCGAGATTGCTTGCCATAGAAGTAACCATAAAACAAAGATAGGCTCGCTACGTCTCTTCTGTGGGAGAGAGGTTGCAGGGAAGAGAAAATGGCATACCCCACTAAGAACAAAGATCTAAAGTAGAAATTTACAAAAAAAGTTTATATTATTCGGCAGAATACTCCAAAGCTGGTAGCTAGGTGCTCCTTAATCCATGAAGTTTCAAAAAATGCAAATTCTTCTCAGCAGAGGAAAAACTGTTAGCAAAATAATCCAATAGTCACACTAAAAACTTTTTTTTAAACATTTCTAAGTATTTGCTGGTTACTGCATAAGATAAAACTAAAGTTTTATGATTTGTAGTCACAAAACTTAAAAAACATAAGAATATATATATATATATATATATATATATATATATATATATATATATATATATATATACACACTAGCAAAAGTACCCGTCGTTGACTGGGTTCAAAAACAGCCTACAGAAAATGGACTCTGATTTATGAAAGTATGATAGGTTATGAAAAGGAAAGGTTGTAAAGAGATAGCTTCGAATTTGGGTGTATCAAAACCAAAGCAAAATATGATGAAAGTAAAAATAAAATAGATAAACCCCATAATCTATTACACACTGAAACACTTATAATATTCTGTGGATCTATATTAAAAAACCTTGTTAAACTTTGTGACATATTTACATTCTATGGAGGCCAGGCGCGAACGAACACCCCATAATTTTATTATACCATATTTCTTAGAACTGAAACACAATTATCAAAGTATACTTACGCAGATAGCTATGAAAAGTTTTTATAAAAGTTTGTGCCGATTTCCATTCTATGGAGGCTAGGCGCGAACGCAGACCCCACAATTTTATTATACCATCCCTATTTATATTAAAACATACTTATCAAAGTATTCTTATGTACATCTATATCAAAAACACTTGTAAACGTTTTTTTTTTAATTTTTATATTTTTTATTTCCATACTTTGTAGACCAGGCGCGAACGCAGACCCCACACTTTTAATGAACCACCGTTCTGCCAGATCAAACATACCCATTCCTGTGTCTCGATACATCTTCTATCATTAGATGTAATCAGTTTTTTAAAATAGGAGCCTATTCGTGACCACACACACACACACACACACACACACACACACACACACACTAAGCTTTATATTATATATATATATATATAGAGAGAGAGAGAGAGAGTTGTCCTTAGCCTTACGAAGCGATTCCCTTACTGGGTTTTCGCTGAAACATGTATGCTTATGTGTAGCCATTTGTTTGTAAACTAAATTCACTTATTTTGGCTCTGTCTAAACATTGAGCACTCTTTTGGTGGACACACTTATATATTTTGTTTTGAACAAATAAATAATTACTACCAATACAATATATATATATATATATATATATATATATATATATATATATATATATATATATATATATATATATATATATAGGGTGAGTCACGGGAAACGGATGTTTTAATGCAAACAAAACTGCGAATATTTCAACAAAATTTTATAATATATGTAAAAACATTTACTAAACTATGCAATATCTAAAAATATCAGTTTCCCGTGACTCACCCTATATATATACATACATATATATATATATATATATATATATATATATATATATATATATATATATATATAAACATTTACTAAACTATGCAATATCTAAAAATATCAGTTTACCGTGACTCACCCTATATATATATATATATATATATATATATATGTGTGTGTGTGTGTGTGTGTGTGTGTGTGTGACACAGACCTTAGATTGCATATAAATTTACAAGTCAACTTGAATAAAACCGCCAGAAACGACATTATTTTTGCACCAAGAAATATTATATATATATATGTGTGTGTGTGTGTGTGTATAAATATATATATAAATATATATGTATGTATACATATATATGTAAATATATATATATATATATATATATATATATATATATATGTATGCGAAGCTCGTTGTTTGTTTGATTACGAACAGGTGATTTGAGCACTATAAAAATGGTGGCGAGTGTCTATTTAAGTAGACATTCCATGGTCTAGTGGGAGAACTGCCGACTGTCAACACGACGGTTCTAGGTTCAATCCTTGGCTTGGGAAAGATGCTAGTCTAGCGCACTGATGAGTTGTGATACAACGCAACAGGACTGTATTTCGATGACTACAAATATATATATAATTATTTTTTACTAAAATTTAAATGAAATACTGAAATTATTTGTATGAGGTTGATGCAAAAATAATGTCGGTTTTTGATGTTTTTATTCAAGTTGACATATATATATATATATATATACGTATATATATATATATATATATATATATATATAAATATGTATGAATAAAATATCAATACGAAAAATTATATATATATATATATATATACATATATATATATATATATATATATACGTTTTATATCAATACGAAAAATTATATATATATATATATATATATACATATATATATATATATATATATATATAACGTTTTATTTTTTACTACCGTTGTTTCTGTTTAGTTACATTATTGTTTCAGCTACGCGACCGTTTTTTGGCCGTCTTGTAGCCTCTTCAGACTTTACAGTAATGTTCGTTTATGGTGGAATTATATGTATATATATATATATATATATATAATTTAAAGGAGATTAGAATAATAGTCTAAAGAGCTAAGTGTATTTTAATGTAATAGTGAAATTACTAGTTTAATTAAAATAAGGAAATGCTCGTTGTAATTTAGATATATAATAAGCTCGATAGTTAAATGTCCTAGAGCTAATTCAATATTAAGTAATGTGATTTATAATTTAAAAGTTTTAAAATTTTTAAAATTTAAAAATCAAAATTTAATTAAATTAAAAATCAGTTTCATAAGAAGGAACAACAACAAAGTCAATTATCTGTACGATCGTTTCGGAAATCCGTGCTTTTTATTTGTGGTATACATGAAGTCACGTAGAATAATTATACATAGTTTTTTTGGTAAGCACGGTCTCCTCATCAGCAAATTTAGGAGGATTTCTATTGAATTGAAAAGACACCAAAAATAAACCTAGCATTAAAAGTAAGGCAGATGAATCTGAAAAATTGAAGTAAAAGGTTTGGATATAAAATTTATAAGAAAATTAATAAGGAAATTGGTATAGGTTAGAGATAGAAATGAGTAGAAAAAATATATATATTTTTGAATTTACATAATAAATTTGATTTAAAAATATATAGATATATAATTACCTTTTGGTCTTTCTTTTTTTGAAATCAGGAACTGTATTTAAAGTAGTCATTTAGATGTTTGCTATAGCTTTTTATTTTATTGAATGATGAATTTTAAAAGGGCGACGCTCGTGCAGTAAATTGTTTCCGTTAGCGTATTTTGATTTAGAGACGCTACAGTTAATATCTATAGAGAGAGAGTTTTTTTTTTTTTTTTTTTTTTTTGCAAGTTTTTAAGGGGAGATAATTGTCATGGCTTTATTTATTATTTGATTTACGAGTCTAAGGGCGGTAATTGGTTTAACTTAATTTATTAAAAAAAAAAAAAAAAATCTATTTTTACTAATGAGTAATTTTTAATGATTTAAGGTGGTTTATATTTATTAAATTTAAACCAACGTTTATGATTACACGATAGAAGCTCGTGTCTTGAATTTACTAGTTTGGTTGTGCTTTTTATATCTTCATATTTTAAAATGTTTACGGTTTCTTTTGTACATAATGTACAAAATTTATCTCCTGGTTTATATGATTTGCAAGTCTCAATTATTTGCCATTTTAAGTTGAAAGAAATATTGCTATTTTTTAGTTGCCAAATATAGTTGGATAGAGTAGTTTGGTTTGATAGAGAGTTATTTTTAAAAGAATGTTTGTGCGTTGAAATTCTATGTTTTATTGGGCCAGATGTGGAACCAATATATATTACCTCTTGATTATTATGATTATTTTCCGTTAGGTCTATTGTTGGATTATAATGTGGTGGGTTGGTTAATAATTGATCGGTAGATTGATTTAAGTTGGTGTTATTATTTAATTCGGTAGTTGAGTTATGGCTGTTGATAGGTTCTTGTATATTTGGAGTTTTTGATACTGTGCAGCTATAGATAACATTTTTAATTTTACATGAGCCTTGTAGGGGACATTTATTTTTTCTTCTACAGTTACAGTCCGATGTATTTTGTATAGTTGCATTTTGTAGTTTATTAATTTTATTATTATTAGAGCTAATTATTTTATATATATATATATATATATATATATATATATATATATATATATATATAATTTAAATGAAATACTGAAATGCCGTGGAATATATGTATATATATATATATATATATACATATATATATATATAAATATATATATATGTATATGTATATATAAAAATATATATATGTGTGTGTGTGTATACATATATGCATGTATATATATAAATATATATATATATATATATATATATATATATATATAATTTAAATGAAATACTGAAATGCCATGGAATATATGTATATATATATATATATAAATATATATATGCGTGTGTGTATATATATGCATGTATATATATATATGTATGTATATATATATATATATATATATAATTTAAATGAAATACTGAAATGCCGTAAGATTACAGGTTTTATTAGGTTAGTGCAAAAATAATGTCGTTTTTTCGACGTTTTCATTCAAGTTGACCTGCAAATCTAATGGTTTGTGCATTACTATCAGCACTAATAAGTAACCACGTGTGCTTTAAAAGAATACAGTTCGAAAGTTAAGATGATATTCTTTAAAAGAATATCTCGCCTGTGTTGGTCTATGAATGTTTAGACGAGCGTCTTTGTTCTTTTGTGCCTATGTATTTTTTTGGCATTTGTATTTGTGCTTGTGGACGCGAGCATTTTGCTTGTAACGATGTATCACACTTGTTGGTTAAAGTATGCGTGTACACTCACGTGTACAGCTTCTATGCATAATTGAGAAGTAAATGTGGGTGTTCGCATCGTCGACGTTCGCGCTGCTTTCTGCATGCACGTGGGCTACTCTAGCCACATGTCAGATACAATGTGTCTACCGTTATTAAAGTGAACGTTCTTTATCTGAATGAGTCTATATATACTCCTATAATTTTATTTTTGTGCATTAATATTCATATTAAATACCCTTTTTTCTATTGGTATTTATTTGCTTTCCCACGAAAGCAAAATGTGACACAAGGTCGTTTTTAATTAGGCGGAAAACCAACTCCCCCCCCCCAAAAGGGCACTCTGGCCAGTAGCCTAAAATAATAATTATCTCAGTATAGAGGGTTTCCCCTTTATTGACCAAAGTCAAATTAACTTAAGCGTAGCATCAGAACAGATACTAGACTTTGAGAAATTACATTTTTTTATTTACAAGAAAAAATATACAATTGGGAAAAATAAACAAAAACTTTAGGCGTAAGCCCAACCAAAAAAGAAAGGGGGATGGTGAGGTTGGTTGGTCCATCTCGCGTCTGTTGGAAATTTTAAAAGATTTCTCTCTCGGCCAGCATCTTTTATCATAGTTACCCTTTTAAATTTGTATTTATGTGTGTGTGTGTGGGGGGGTGTTCCTACATAAACCTAATTTTAAAACATTTTTTATTTATACCAAAAAATACAAAAAGGATGACAATATTAATAAAAATTTCATTTGTTTCGAGAGCAATGGGGGGGGGGAAGATAAAAACGTGGTTAGTAAGGCTCTCCCCATACCGTCTAAAATGCTAAACCACCCGTTTCACTCTGGTTTATAAAGGAACCAGGGTTTCACGGGTAGCATCTGAATGGAGGGTGGTGTCCTAGACAGGGAAGAAAGGAAAAATTTGGTGGTTGGGGGGGGGGCATGTTAGTGTTAGATTTAATTTCCTCTAAGATGGGTTGGAGGGGGGGCAAATAAAAAAATAGTTGTTTTTGGAGGTTGGGGGTCTTAAAGGCTTTCTAATAAGGGAAAAAAGATTTTATTCGGCTGGCTGAGAGGCTGAAGAAAGTAAAATTGGAAAGGGGCGGGGGTCTAACTGAAACTCCGAAATGCGCGCTCCACACCTAGGCAGGGAACGCATAATCAAATTTTGGCCCCTCTTCGTACACACAGAATCGTTACATGTATCCATTTTCTTTCAAAAGCCAAGCGATGCAGCCTTCTTCTGTCGCATCTGATCTTTACCCGTAGTTGGTGTTTAAGGAAAGCGATCGGATCCTGATCAGAAAAAGGCAGCACCCCCTGACCATCTAGCAGTCTCGACATCCAAATCACCATTCTCGTCACGGCCAGGATTACGATGTAGACCATTTGTCTTTCCAGGTCCTACGGCGGCCATATGTTGTCCACTACGTTTGATACAGTAATCCAGTGAGGACCACTTGAGATATTTTCGTTTGAAGATAATTAAGTATAAAGGATCTTCGAACATTATCTTGGAAATTATGCTGAAATAAAAAGAACGATCAGAGGAAACTTACGTAATTTCACCTGAAATGATACAGATGTCATAGAAACCATTAAAAACGACTTAATCAATGTATTTTAACAATAAATACCACGTCTTCTTTTTCGTGAAAGTGCCCATCCCCTTGGCCTAACTTTCATGAGAAACACTCGTCTGTCTGAAACCTCTATCAATAATTTCCCCCCACTCTTTATCTGTGCCTAAACCTAAACGTAGATTCCATGAACAAAGTTTCTTTCTTAGAACTGCACACATGTGGAACTCTCTTCCGTTTACCTGTTTTCCAACTGACTACAATATGGTCGTCTTCAAGTCCAATGTAAACAAGTTCTTGGTGAGCCGTTCCCCTTAGGTAATCCAATTTACCAAATTTCCACCACTAACGATTACTACATTTTCCCATTGAATACTTTACATTCATTAACTCTTATCCTCTAGTGGCCTCTGGGCCTGGATAAGTGGTGACTTATTTGTAAAAAAAAAAAAAATACTATTACTGCATGCGTTTTTGTTTTGTTTTTTGTTTTTTCAGAATTGGCTGATCTATTTCCTAAATTCCTTTGTTTTAGTTCATTTGATGCGTTGGTCTGTAGTCCAAAAAAATTCGATGTAATACAGCTTCCTGTTACAGTAGTTTCGTTCGAAGAACTGCAAGCTTGTGGAATTCTCCTCTTTTCAGACTGCTTTCCTCCTATCTATAGCCTTGGTCTTTTTAAGACTAAGGTCAATAGTTATCGCCTGTCTTTGAACTATTAATCTGTTTTATTGTTAGTTCATTGTATTAATTGGCTTCATACCTCGTCTGGAGCTATTCCATTAAAATAGTCTGACAATTTCTAAAACAATGCTATTTGCTTATGTGCAGGGTGGCCCACATAAAAGTAGCCCAGAAAAATGTGAAGAGGAGGAACATACTTTTATTGTTTCGGTC